>NC_056719.1:1612838-1847838 GCF_018831695.1 Puntigrus tetrazona
CTATGTCCTACGTCATCCACTGGAACGGATGCTTTCTTACATAGATTCATCAGTTCATTTCAGAAGGCCTTTATTAACCCGCTGGAGTCATATGGAGTACTTTTTATAATGGATGGATGCACTTTATTTAACTTATTGAATATCAAAAGTCATTCTGTGCTCACTGGCTCTTAATAAAAATTGTAAAACATAATAAAGCTTGGAAGAGCCATGGAATTTTTCTGTAATTAGAAAGTCATACACATCTATGATGGCTTGAGGGTGAGTAAATCGTGGGACATTTCTATTTTTGGGTGCGCTATACATTTAAATATGGACCGTTTTTGATTTGAATAAAAATGACTTGAATGTTATACAGTAGCTAAATCACAAATCCCGCGGCTGTGTTTCCATACAGTCATTACAGGCTTACAGAATGCGAAGTTCAGTCCCAACTGAACAAAACTGAAGAGAGTCTTCGATTGTAAAATAAGGTTGTCACTCTCACAAACCAAACTGTGCGTGAACATGTTTGTATATTTAGCACTCAAGACGAGACCTTCTCCCTTCTCCGTGCTTCTACTTCTAGCATAATTTTAGTTTCCCTCTCTCTGACTACTGAACGCTCTCGTTCAACATCCTCTGAGAGAAAAAAAAGCTTTGCAGTCATAGGTCAGCAATAGCAGAAAATTTCCCCCCTTTCCTTCAGCCCTGCATTCAAGCACAATCTCCAATAGCTGTCATGTTAAAATCAATAATTTACACCATTGAGGATATGGGGAGAGCGGTGTTCCTGTCAGAGGTGTGTGCGTGGTCTGCACTGGGTTTGACAGATGGACATGTGGGTTTATCAGGCGGACCGGCCTCGGTACCGTTATCAATTCCTTAAGCAATTAACGGCTGAACCGGGTGCTTGGCATGCTGGATCTGCACAGATAAGGACTGATACGAGCCCTGTCTCATTAAACAGGAAATTGTCAAAACACTGGCCATGTCTCGGCATGCTCATATTTGCATGCTTGATTGAAAAAGACAGGTAAAGTTTGTCCAGGAATGACTGACCCAGACGGTATTCACACCATTATTGTATTTTAGTAGTCGTGGTCTTATTTGAATATTGCTGTTGATTTATTAATGCTTGGTGTTATTTGTTTTTCGTATTTATGTCTACTAATACTGTTAGTACTATTGTATTATTGATTACTATCGTAAGTTCTACTGATTCTAGGATGTCATTTGTTAACGTTAGTTACTGTATTAACTAACATGAACAATGTTAATAAAATATTAAAAATACAGTCATTGTTAGTCCACGTTAGCTCACAGTGCATTAACTAATGTAAGCAAGTTTTTTTTTTTCTTTTTTTTACTATGGAAATCAATGGTGTCCCAGAACAGCCTGGCTACAAACTTTCTGCAAAATACCGTCCTTTGTGTTCAGCAGAACAAAGAAATTCATACAGATTTGGAACTACTCTAGGGTATTTTCAACTATTCCTTTAAGATTAAAGTAATACCACAATGAAGAGCAATACTACTACTAAGAATACACTTCCAGTGTGTTACATTTTATTATTTACTATTATAATAATTAAGAATTATTACTACTTGAAAAGTTTGGGATTTGTACGTTTTTTTTATTTGATTTTATTTTAAGTTCAAAGTTTTATTTTATGTTCACTAAAGCTACCTTTATTTGGTAAAATGTTCTGTTTTTTTGTTTTATTACTATTACTATTTTCAGCGTGGAAAACGGTTGTGCTGCATGTGAATTTTTGTTTTTTCTGGATTTTTATAAATTAATAGAATTTTTTTTTTGATTAATTGACCGGGGGAGAAAAAAAAACACATTCTTGATTAATACAAGTAATACCTTATTCCGTGTATAAGGCTTATTATTTATATTTATCAGGAGCATTAGGCACAGTATTAATCTTAATCTTGGCATTTGTGTTATTTTTTTTGTTATAAATCTGAAGTTAAACTGTCTGCACTCCATAAGGATTATGGCAGTTTCAGTTTTCCATGCAGACCAAGGTCTATTTAGCTTCCAGCTGAGCTGAGATAAGCTGGGGAGACATGGCCTTGTGTGATCTTTACAAGCCAAGTCCTTCAGTAACTTCTAAATCCTGCAGAAAACCAATGCAACTTCACCCTGCATTGCGCTTCATAATGAACATAATAAACTGAGCACTATAGCTCAGTTGTATGTGTTTTGCTGGACAATTCCCTTAGAGTCACGATGTGACAATGCGCAATGTAATTGGACAGTTGTGAAGCAGATTAATATTCCTGCCACAAAGCAGATCGCATTTCCAACATTACCATTAGAGCAGGGGAAAAAAAAAAAAATATAAACCATCGCCACCCATTTCCAAAATGGCCCCCCGCACATAGCTCTGGATGATCATATAATTTGCCAACTTAATTGGAAATATAAATCCCAATGCACACAACATTAGGGAGAGCTTTAATCCACACCTCTGCGCTTGATGCATGATGACACATCGCAAATGTGCAGGGTCAGCCATGTCACTTTTAAATATCACAACGTCCTGAGGGGCCCAATTGGAACCGGGAGACAGCAAACATATTAAAATCCTGCTACAGCCCCCGTCTCCAAACAATTACTCTCTCTCTCTCTCTCCTCATCTCTCGCTGTCTTTATATCATTCTCACACTCTATTGCTATCTCTCTCTCTCTCTCTCTCTCACCGTTGACTTGTTGGTCCATTTCTTAGCGTCTCCAAGTCACAGAAGCCCATGCAGTCTGATAACACAGGTGTCGCTATGGTGCTGTTTTCCTATGCACCAATGTAACAGATTTGTTCATAAATTTTATGCCGTGTTATTATTGTTCATTAAAAAAAGTTATAGAAATAAGATTAATTAATTGAAATAAAGATAAATTTTAGTTTAAAAAAAGGTGAATTTATTGAAATGAAATGAGTTTAAAATTAAAACAAAAATAAAATAAAGCTAAATTGAACAAAAAAAGTTATTATATTAATAAACACTGTAACTCTGATATACATATTATATAGTACTAAAATGTACTAAAATTAAAACATTTTGCACTAAAAGCACCAAAACTAAAGCTGAAATGAAAATAAAATAAAGGAAATGTAACAAAAATGACAAAAGCATTAACAAAATTGCTGAAATTAAAACTGAAACGTAAAAAATAAAAGTATAAAAGCCAATTTAAAAAGTAAAATAAATACTACAACACTGAAATAAAAAAATAAATTAAAAAAGCCTAAATGTTTTTTACCAAATTCTTTTACTAAAATTACTCAAACTAAGACTGTAAGAAATATTACAAAAAAATTGTAAAATTATGCAATAAAAAAATAAAACAAACAAACAAAAATACAAAGTGGAAATATTAGTAACTATTATAACATCACTATCATAAACACCGTACATTTGCTATATGGATGACAAAAGTTATTCTAAAACATACTATGCACACAACAGAAACGGTCTTTTAAACTAAATATATATGTTTTATTTAGGTAGTAATACGATTAGATATTAACAAAATTTTCACTATACAGGTAACAAAACTGTAATGCCAATAAATACATTAAAAACTAAGATTTACTCAGATTTTAATATATAATTCGAAAAAAAAAAAATCACATTTATCTGAAAGAAGTACAATGTTTCTAAACTGCCATTTCACTGTAGCCACTAGCTACTGCTCACTCTCTACTGAACAGCTGTTCTGCTGTCCCTTTTTGCATTAATATGTTTTCGCTTCCTTGTCATCAAAAGCTGGCGAATTACATTGTTGGACCATAATGGCATTTAATCTGGATAAAGGCCTCTTTTTAAGGCGCAGCAGAATCTATCTGATGTGCCACCAGCCCTGTGTACATTTCCACACCTCCACACACGTAATGCCTTATCAATAAACCACCCAGGCGTTGGCTGTTTTTATAATGGACTTGCGATTGCACGCTTTGGGTCCTAATTATCAAGGCAAACAGAGCTTGGCAGTCTTTCAAATGGAGGGTAGAAAAAGAGAAGGTTACAGGGAGGGTGGGGGATAAAGAGAGAATGGAGTGAGTGAAACAGACTAAAAAAAAAAAAAAAACAGGCCTTTAATACTGTCCTTCATTAATAACACAAGAGGATTCTTTGTTTGGCCATCAGCAAAGAATTTTTTGGAAGAAATTCCTGTTTAAAGCAAAAAAAAAAGCAATGTGTGACATGCTTTAAAAATAAATAAATAAATAAATAAGGCTTCAAATTTTACCATTATAGAATTGTATCTACAGAAACATGCCCTATTATCTATGGAGATATGATTGCATGTAAGATGTATGTGGATTAGCATCAAAGCTGCTAAAAATAGATAACATGTCCCATTTGTCTTATGGTAATTAATGCAAATAAACCAAAGATGTTAATACGTTATGTATTTACTTGCCAGTTGTTTTCAGCCATTAAATCATTGAGGCGGTCCTAAAATGTGGTTTTAAAGCGTTGTAGGCACACAGGAAAAAGAATGGACCTTTTAATACCGTGAATCAGAGTTAACCCTTAGCCTAAGACCAGATCTAGATCCCCCTCACATGCTTGATCTTGTGTCTTTCAACTAATTCACTCTCAAAGGAAGCGTTGGCATCGCTTCAGCTTAGTGATGCTAGCTGTAAATGCCATTAAAGACCATCGAAGCGTGTTTACCTTTGAAGATACGTTCACGCTTAAACCTGGGGGCTTGGTGTCAGAACATGTTACTTTGTGTTTAGCTCTCACCTGATGAGTCGACCTTATTTACCCTGTGCTCAGAAATGATGTACACACATTTGTGGAGGCACATTTCTGGCTCAGGGCAAGAAGGCACTGGATGCTGCTTATGAAACAAAACAAAAAAAATGTGAAGCCACCAGTTCAAGGAAACCTGGAACATTTTTATTTATTTTTTTTTTACAAAAAAGTTAAAAGAAAAAAAAAAGAAAAATGTATTTGAAAAGGAAGCCCAACATAAGTGAAAAACATTAATGCCACTGTTTATTTTATTTTATTTTTTTCGAAGATGTAACAGAACTCTCGTTTCTAATACAACACAGTTTGAGAAGCTAACCAAGCAAAAACTGGACAATTGTGGCATTTTTGGGGGTGGTTTGTTTAGTGTATGTGTCTTCAGTGCTTTCTCTCGCATGGTGTGGATTTGCCATGCTTACAACAACAAACACACACACACACACACACACACACACACAAAAAGCTAAACAAAACAAAAATCTAAATAAAGCTAAACAAAAGAAACACGAAAAAGCTAAACAAAACTAACCAAAAACAAAAAGCGAAACAAAACTAAGCTAAATAAATCAAAAGGCAAAATGAAGCTAAACAAAATGAAAACTAAAACAAGCTTTTTTGAAGTTTTCTTTAGCAAAAGACTCCTGTTGTTCAGTGGGGTGCTCCAGCAGTCTCTAGTGGTGGATTGTGGGATACCTCAGCATATGGGGTAAAATAAAGTGCTGTTTAAAAGCCAAAATATAAAAATACTACAGCTAATGGCTCCATTTGCACTTAGCCTTCTCTTCCAGTTAGTCCCACAAAAACAGTATCCAAGTCAGAGGGAAAATTGAGTGATTCACACAAACAGAGGGAGTGAGAGAGCCCTGAGGAACCACCCAAAGGACAAACCGCTATATTTTGGCAGAGGACGGGAAAGATGGATTTGAAAGCAGGCTTCCCTACAAAGCCAGCAGCTAAGAGAGGAATGAAAGACAGCCTCTTGTAAAGATTGCCTGAAAGGATGGGGAACAGGAGTGAACTAATTTTCAACAGAATTATGAAGGCTGCAGAATGAGATTTCTGTAAAATATGTGTGATTAATTATTCATTCAGTCATTGTTTTATCCACTCATTCGCACAACTACTTCCAAGACACTAATAAAAAAAAAAAGAAATTTGATTTGCTTCAAGAAACTTTTATTATTATTGTCAATGTTAAAAACAGTTGTTTTTATGGAATCCGTGAAAGAATAGTGGGTTCAAAAATAGAATTTATATGCAATTTTTTCCATTTAATGCATCCTTGCTATATAAAAATCTTATTTTTTTTTTTTTATCTTTAGAATTTACATGTCGGTCTTATGGACACAATGATGAGTCATACGAACACTTTGCATTTAGGTACAAATACGACAAGCAGTTATGCTAAAAGCCTGCAGGAAGTATTTTCGGGCGTAGCTGGTCGATGGGGGGATGTGGGCGGACAGGTCCCGTTAATGGAAACTTAATGGGAGCCGTGTGAACGTCCAGCCCGGGTGGCATCCTCAGCTCTAGCCATGTGACAGAAGGTGCAGAGAAGTGACACATAGCAGCGGGGAAGGATGGGGCGACAGGGAGCGAAGTGCTAAAAAAAAGGAACGAAAAAAGTCGACATGACACCTTTGACAGTGACCATGGAGCCCTGCCTAATCGTGACGCACTTTGTTTGTTTTGTGTAAGCCGTGGCAGGAGGAGCAGACTGCACCCCTCCGCACACCTCTGCCTCACCACAGAGAAGATCTGAGGGTGTGCGTCACTATTCTGTGTGTGTGCGCGCGCCTGTGTTTCTTCTCCACGGTTTCAAATGAGGTAGAGCTAGATAAAGGGAGAAGGAAGAGAGCATAAACACAAGGAACTCTCTAAAAAAACAGCTCACACCTCTGTTAATTAAGAAACAGAGAGACTCAACCGATGAGAAGATCCAAGACAACAACGTGCCAGCCATTGGGTGACAAACATCTGAGGAGCTATTTTAAGGACGGATCAGAGTGGTGTTCCCTCCGAGCCGAGCGAGTAAAGGCCCACGACACATGCAATTAAAGTTTCCTCAGAAGAGAGAGAAACTTTTGTTTCCTTTGTGAGAGGATCTCTCTTAAGTTTGTAGAAAAGAGGCCTTTTATTATACTTGCCTTTCATCCTTATTTCTCCCAATAGCTAATGGGCAACCAAAAGTGCACAAAAATGTTTCAAAATGCATCTTGATAAGGCTCAATTATAGTGATGGAAGGTTGTATGGTGCAGACGAAGCTGGGTCTAATTATTGATTTTTTCTTTCTCTCTCTCTCTCTCTCTCTCTCTCTCAACATTCTCTTCTTAATGTGAATATAGACTTTTGTAATTTCAGAAGAATATACAAATGCTGCTTGCCCACACAAAGCTCACCAAAACAGCATATAATCCCTTTAAAACAAGCCAAAAGAGCTTTTTTCTGTAACTGAAACAAAACTCTGTTCAGAAACACATTCTAGAGACACCAGAAACTTGTATCACATCTTGTAAAATGGGGCATAATAGGTGCCCTTTAAAAAAAAACTAATCCAATATGCTGGTCTGACATGATCTCCTAGCCCAAAACTCCTCTAAAACCATCAAATCAGATCAGTCTGAGCAGCTTGGGAGACCAGCAACCCAGACTGGTTTACACTGCTTTTATTAAGCAGGGAAACATGTACACCAATTAAGTCTGGAGTGGATGAAAGAAAACTGGAGCATTAAATCTGGAGGGTAATAATGATAAGTCCAATAAGTTATAATGATGTGTTTGTTGAAAGATAAACCACCTTCAAGTTCTTAATAAAGCTTATAGCATGTGTTTGTAAGAGTGAGAGCCCGGTTTGGTACAGAATAAATGGAGAAACAGAGAGGATGGGGTATGAGTAAAGATAGAAGACTAAAAATGATATCAGTGAACGTCTCCGGGGGCCAGCACAATGCCACCGTGATCGAGAATGACAGCTTCCTGTTTTTAATTGCCATGGTTGCTGTTGCTTAGCACCTGGGGGGACAGGAATGAGGCTGATACAGATAGTCTCTAATGAGTATTAATCTAATCATGCACAGACACAAATACAGCCAACACTCATAATCACGTAAACCCCCCAAACTCTGACATTTAGGTAGGGGGTTATTAACGGATCGTAAAAATCACACCGCTATAAAAAAAGTGTCACTTTGAAGCGAGGAGAGAGGAAAAAACGGGTTGAAAAATACAATATTTACCTAACACAGCTCAAAAACATCCAATAATTGCAGTTTCATCAAACCGAGGCGACTAAATGTTTCGCTGTTGCTGAGCAACCGAGTCACAATGTTGTCAGGTGAGAAAAAAAAAATGTCTGGATGTCGAAGCATAATCCAAAACATAAGTCAACAAAATGCCATCCTTAAATCCGCCTGTGCAATATCCAATCAAAGCGGGAGACATACAGCATCCCATATTAAAAAATAAACAGCGATAGATATGAGGTATTCAGTGTCTGCGGCGGCCTTGCAGGTCTTTTCACATTCGCCGTTACTCTAGCAGGAGTCTGGCAGACTGTAAATATCCTTTCACAGCCACAATGATCTAACGGAACAGCGATCTCCAGCTTTGAGCGCAGTAGTGCATGCTGGGGTTTTTATTTCTTTATAAGTCTCATTTACCCATGTTGGTTTATTCATAACTTTCACTCTCTTGATTTTTATGAGAGGACAAAATGCCAAACAACCAGGAGGAATAGCACCCCAAATACCCGGCATGCGTTATTGAATTGTAAATAAACTAGGAAAAAGCACAACGTTCTGAAACGCGAGGGTGAGGAGAGCACCGGCTTCTGAAAGCGAGCTCCATTATCGACCTGTCAGGATTGTTTGGTGTGTTTTTTTTCACACTGTTAATTCATTTACAATGCAGATCGAGAGTCTGGTCATTAAGGTGCTGGCTATACATGAGTAATGCACCGCATCTGTACCTGTTCCCGTGTCACAGAACTTTGGAAACAAGCCGTCTAATTATAGCGATTAGTATTTTGGAAGCAGTTCCGAGCTCACAGTCCGGCCTTAACAAATGAAGGCTGGGATTATCCAAACAAATAGGATTTCTGCCATCTTGTTGTACATGCTGACGCTTTTAGAACCACATTAAAAAAAAAAGTGCCGGTATCCAGGGTTGTGATGTTTTTAAAATGAGAAACACTCTATAGCAAAGGTAACATCTGACGCCAAAAAAATAGCTTTAGGGCACAGAGAGCTATTGAGGACCTTTGTTTTAGGGTCAAAAGACATGTAGTGCAGCCGTATACTGAGCTGTTTAAATACATAATAACTCTATGCTACCTATGATGGTAATAATTTAATTAGCATTTTAACAAATCCACAGTTGGTTTCTACAAAAATATCTCCAACCTTCAAATTTACAATACCACAAGACATTAGATGAGTAGATAATATACAGGTCGCACATTGACTTTTTATTTTGAATCAACCACAGGACTTTTAGGTCTATTTAATAAATAAACGAAAAAGTAAGCAATAAAAATACTATGCCATTGGTTCAAATACAGATAGCCCCAAACCTCACACCATTGGTTCAGCCAGCGCTGCTATGTGTTGAGCTTATTGGAATGCTATAACAAGCAGAACAATGTTATGTCAGAATACTTTAAATTAAACTTAGAGTTTATTAGAGTATTAGCTTAAAGCAGCCTTGGTGAGCAAAAGAGACAAGATCTGTTGAATGATATAGTAGATCAATTGTAGCTGTCTCTATACTACACTGAAATAGGATACAACATTTTAACACACACAAAAACAGTTACACAATCTATATTTGCATTGTTTTTAACATGTAATTGGACACTAGCTTAAACCAACAAGAACAGCCTTCATTTTTGTGCAGCCAGCAATTTCAGTCCATGGATGCTTCTATTAGCGCTAACTATTTGGCAGTTAGCGACTGCATCGTCACTTGTTTATTGCCTCTCATTTTGCTTCATTTCCGAATGTGCCATTTACCTCGTATTAAACAGAAGCCTACCTCCCTTTCCCTGGCATGAAAGCTCACTTTTTCATCCTTATTCCCCACCATCATGAGGGAGTGGCTAATTGGTAAAAAGCACCAATACGGAGGCTAATCTTAGCAGTGTTTAGCGTGAAACAAAAGGCCCCATTAGAGAATGATTGGTTAAAATAATAGTTGCGCAAAGTGCTCGGCTTGCTTAACAGGTGTATTTATATTGATTGTGCAGTCTCAATTTCCTGCAGTGAAAAGAAAGAAGTAAACAATAATTGCTAGTGCTTTTTTAGCGTTTGATGCACAGGCAATTATTAAATAGCACTTTAGCCATTCCGTTAGAAGGAAAATAGCACTTAGGACATCTGCTTGGTCACCGCAATGGCCCCTATACGGTCGGGATTATCTCTCCGATGAGCCTTGTCTATGCGTGTAGTTTCATTCCGTGGTCATTTCGGTGATGTGGACCATCCATTTGCCTCTTTTCATTTCCATAATTGTTTTCAGAGCGCAAGGCTGTCCCGCTCTTTGCAGAGGACTAGGTGTGGACTAATGGACGCTAGATTGGATTCTGCCTTTATACATGGTGAAATGATTTCTTCTTCATTCTCTGTGCTGGATCACGTCTCTCTTTTGGACTCATGAATAATGGATGGGTTTAAAGCGTTGCCCTGCCCAGGCTCTCTCTTATTGAAATCTGTGCTCAGAGAGGTGCTTATTTACTGAGACTGATCCCACATCATTTGAGTCAGTTTCTATGCTCCTCTGCTCCGGCTTTCTCACGCTCGGTCTCTCGCTCTCTCCTTGCTGCCCTCCATCTCTTTCTGTGACTCTCTTTCCGTTTATGACCCCATTCATGCCCTTACAGTCTCCTCGTAGGCCGCACTTGCTCATATCTCTCTTATTAAAGAGCCACAAGTCTTTCAAATGTATCCTATCCATGGTAGCGCTATTAAGACTACATGAAATCAAAAGAGCTTTGTGGCTTTTTAGTCTATTTCTATTAGCTTTGAAGCCTCTGCTATATAGCTTTCCTGTTCAGTTCACACTGACTTTACTGTCTAAAAGACTATAGTGACGTAATATGTAAAAATAACTATAGTATGTTTTTTTTTTCCTTTAAATTCTAAACATGAGTTGCTCTGACCAAATCGAACTGGTTTTACATACTGTACACTACCGTTCAAAGGTTTAAGATCATTACGTTTTTTCATATTTACGCCTTTTCCAACTAAAAATGCTAACTTTTTTAAATACATTTCATAGTTCACAGTTTAAAAAAGTGTGGAATTGTGAAAACTGTGACATCATGTGCATAAATATTACATATTTAGTCTAGAGGAGTAATGTTTCTTAATAAAGTTACATTGCCAACTAATAGAGGAAACAGTACTTTTTTCACGATTCTTTGATTAAAAATGAAATCAGTGATACATCTTTCTAACCCCAAACTTTTGAACAGTACTTACAGTACTGAAGCATTATCCCTGTCCACAGTGTTCTTTTTGTATACATTAGAGAAAACAAAACGCACAGATAAAGCAAATTCTGTAATGGCGTTTTAAGCTGTTGCAAATAAGCTTTTTCACAATGACGTAAGTTTCGCATTGGATTTCTTCTAAGCAACATAAGTCAGGTGAGGTTCTATAGTAGCATGACGCACAATGAGCATCACAATTACCCTTTGCTCACTGTTTCTTTTTGCATAACCACATCCAGCGTTTTATGTGACAGTCCCTGCGTTGTCTTCACTGAAGAGCTTCTGCGTCAAAGCCTTACATGTCCTTTCTAATCATGCGACTGAGTATTTCATGCTCTACAAACATTTAGCACACTGACTGAGCCATAAAAGCAGAGAGCATATCAATGAATGGAACTAGACTTGTTCCCCTGAGAAGCCATTGTTATCAAGTCACCTTCCCTGGGCATCTCCCCTTGAACTTTTAGCGTAAATGCACCACGCAAACCTGGGAATTATCTTCAGAAGAAACGTACAACAATACCACGAGTCCTATCTCTTCATGGCTGAAGCTTTTACTGCTTTTTTCTTCCTTTCTTTCATCTTGTCCCCTTCATTTTCCCTGGAAATAACAGCTTCCATTTAGTCTGCACTGCTCTTATGCAGAGTCGATCAGACCCAGCCTTAATGAAATGCTGCTACCCAGAATCCCTCTCACTGGTGGAATCGGGACCCAGGGCCATTACTTGGCTGTCTTCAGGAAAAAGGCACATCTACATAAGTTATTTCATTATCTCCCTAGGCTGTGAAAGAGGCAGTGGCGTACTCACTCGCTCTATCTCTCCGTGTGGATTGCACCATGGGGAGGTCATTGGAAAGCCGGTGAAATTATCTGCAAAATAAGGGGAGGCATTCTTTAATGGCGTCCCAGTCCAAATATTTAAAATGATCACCTAAACTTCCATTCGGCTCTTCCATTTCGGCTGATAGAGCTCAAGTGAGTTTGTCTTCATCTTGCCAGCAGCTTACGGAAGAAATTGGTGTGTGTGTGTGTGTGTTTTGCACATCATACTGCCAGCAAGAAAATAAGGAATAAAAAACTCTGCATTACCTTACTCATGAGATTAGGCCATAATAACACAATGGAAAGCAACAGCCAGAGTAGCCTGTTGAGAAATAAAAATACATTAATAATGTACACATGGTCAAAATAATATTCATAATCTGGATTTTCATCTTGATTTAGGAATGCAGAATTGCAGAAATAGAATATCTCTTTTATTAAATTTGGTTTTTACTCCACTGACAAATAGCATTTTTGTTTGTTTGCTTTTCTTGTATTAAGCATTCATGTAACAAAATTTTGCAAATGTCTGAAACTGAAAAATACAAGATTTTTGCAAATTTATTGTAATGTTGTAATCTGTTTTTTATCCATTTTTATTTTCACATTGTTAAAGTTTCAGTGATGTTGCTCTTTTTGTCATTTGAAGCAGTTTTTTTTAACATACTAAAATGTTAACAATTTTACTTCAGCACATCAAGTTAAAATGTTGCACTGGCAACAGGCAGAAAGAAGGTTTTATTTTTATTATTTTTTTATTTTTCAGTAAAGGTTTATTTCATTTCAAGCAATGAAAATGTCTTCTAGTTTCAATTATAGTTAACTATAACATACCTATAACACAGAAACGTATGGTGACATCTTAAAAACACAAAGCTTATGGAAGAAGCAGCATAACAGCCCAGCAATATCTATAAAACGCTTTTGCGCAGGCAACTTAAAATCTAAAAAGATATTATCTTGAAATGTATTATTAAAAGTGTAGCATTTTTTAAAGAACCATTGCTTTGATAGCTGTTAACAGTGGAACATTAAAGTAGGGAAGATCAAAAACATCTTCACTGAGAGAATTTACCACACTGATGGTCTAACAGCATGCAAAAGCTAGCATGCTGTCAGCACACTAAAACATCTCCAGATCCTTTTAAAAGCGCCGCCACCAAAAATATCAAGCTAAAAACTCTTGGTAAACTCTTGATAAACTAGCCATCCAGACCCATCGCTAACAGTAGCTAATTGGCTAATCGAACTAGAACATGCAATACTGATCAAAATACCAACTCTGAAGCATTTAGTCATAGCTAAATCTCTCCAGGAGGACTGAGCCAAGCACGGAGCTAAAAGACAATCCTCCTGGTAGCAGAGAGAAACAGCATGTTTTGCACTACGGAGCGTGGAGGCTGGCTCCGCGCTGCAGTTGGCTTTACAGATAAGTGAGAACAGACCCATCAGATACCGACTGCCAAGAGCAAGTTCTGCCGTGAAGCTGGCACTTTCTACATGTACGCCCGAGGAAAGACATAGAAGGCACAACCTATGCAAATGAGGATTCATTAGTCAGTGTATGGGGAAGTGTTTGTGTATGTAGAACAAGCAAAGGGTTTGTACCGAGGTAAACGCATGCACGAGTGGGTGATCTTTCTTGCTTGAGCGAGTCTGTGCATCCTCGCATGCGTACGTCTTCCACTTCCTCTGATCTGTGACCATTCCCTTTGATTCGGGCACGGTGATCCGGCTTAAACGTGAAGCAAACACAGGATTAGGCCTCAGCCGCGCAGATAACGCGCTGATCAAAGTGCCCTCTGAGCGCCTACAGAGGGAGCAAAAATATGTTAAAGAAAGCAGCATGCTAGCCTCAATCCGCATTTTATCTCCACTCAGACAGGTGGAGATCACCCTCCACCCCCTTCGTTCCAGAACTTTCCGTGGCTGGCGGAGGATACTTCCGCAATCAATCTTTTCATGCCAACTCTCTGGCAGCTCGAGATGAAACAAAACAAATGTGATTTCTGATGAGCTTCTATTTTAGCCTTGTTGTCTGTGCTTTTCTCACACTCTCCAAAACGTGGAATCGCACGTTACACAGCCCTGTACAGTACAGGGTGCGTTTCACGCTGGGTGGTTTATTTCAAGACATGCCGCTAACAGCTCTTGTCGTCTTTTCTATCTCTACTCATGTGGTTCTGGAGGGGGGGTCTTGGCTCCGGCACAAAAATACACACTTTATAGCACAACATTCATTCTATGACTCAAAAGGGTCTTGTGTGCCTTCTCTGGAAGCCTGCATTTGTGAGAGCTGACATTAATTCGCTAAATGAATCACTTGTCAATTATTTTTCAGCCTTTAAAAAAAAAAAAAAGCCATATTAATTAATATTTTGTTTAGTACTTTACTTTAAATAAGGAAAAACCGAAGCCGAAGCTCCTAAAAAAATGTTAATGCATGAATGTTAAGGGGAGTAATTTCTACCTAAACTTTTGACAATTATTATACCAAAGTGTATTTTGTTGCAACCTTAACGCACCAGCATCTAATGCATCTTTTGGCTTAAATTGTACTTTCAGGATTTAATAAAGATGCGCAGTAAAGAATTAGCGCAGAAAAAGCATGCACACAGTTATTTTGCACCTGACCTAACAGAATTTGGAGAAGTTTCCCAGAAGCAAAATTTACTAGCATTAGCACTCATCTAATTACTGGTATTTGCACTAATATTTTACTCCCCAAAAAAAGCATGACTGTAATTTGTGCTGTTTTTGGTAGATTGTGCTGGTCGTTATGAAAATGAATGGCTGCATCTGCTCCTTAACGCGTGCAATGTTACAATATTTCCCTCCCATCTGCGCTTTTATGGAATTGCGCACTAGCGCTAATTTTCCCTATTTAATAATCTGGCCTTATGAGTGAAAGCGTGTTAGATACACACGTACAGAATGCGCTTCAACAAGTCTTTGACTTCGTTGCCAATAGGACAAGCAGTTTTGTAAAATGGAAATACTTGACTTCAAATGTATAACATTTACTGCTCAGAAAGTTATGCACTGTGGTAAAAACACCTCTAAAACATCATAAAAACCATAACCACTCTGTCGAAGTGCTAAGTGAGTCAACCTGGCCATATAAAACTATATTCTTATGACCTTCTTTAAAGTGTTTGATATAAAGTGCTCATATGGTTGGACTCTCTGGGTCATGCAGTTTTTCCTCTGCAACTCGTTGCATGGCTATGGAGGGTTTTTAAGATTTCCTTCTTACAGAAATTCAGTTTTCAATACTGTAATATGAAAAAAGCACCCAAGTAACTGACAAAGAAATCAATTTTTAACTATTTTCATTATCATTTTAGCGATTATCACTGATTTTACAGTTGCTGCCCTAATATAAAGCTCACAGCAGCTTATTACCCACAGTCTACATGACATTGCATCACCAAAGTGAAATCGGAAATGGACTGCAAGGGTTTTGTGCCCTTCAGTGCCCTTGATGATTCACTCCAGGAAGCCAGTGATTGAATGACAATATTTTAACAAAATTATACCTAACCTCCATTCTGCATCCGCCAAAAAGAGTTCAAATCAAGAGTTGACGCAATCAAATGAGTCAGAAAGAAGGGTTTAAAAAGATATTCATGTAACTTTTAAAATGTGTTTCTCACTCTCGTGTTGTTCCAAACTTACATGACTTTATTTTTTGTGCTTCACAGACTCCTTTTATTTCCTTTATAAATGGAATCCCTTCAATTACCAAATACTCTTTCTGACTAAAGAAACTGAAACGGTGAGTAATAAATAACACAATGTTACTTTTTACATTAACTACCCCTTTAAAATGACTTTCATTCAACCTTATGTACAGAGTACCAGAGCATGACATGGGTAGTCCTTTTTCACCTCTCTGATTGATGTGTCCACCATTGACGTAGTCCAGTCCTCATTTACGCTGGTTGAGTTGAACCTAATTAAAATATTTCCTTTGCACAACTCAAACGCGTTTGTCGATGTGGAGAAGGGGAAGTGGTGCGTGACGACATGCTCTGCAAGTGCTTGTGACGTTTTGACAGGGAGCCTTGAATCCATCCATGCAATGCTAACTTTAGCTGAGTTCTTTGCCTACCAACTTTGATTTCACCACTTCTCTGCGCAGTGGCAGGAGGCTCAGCCGAAAATCAACTCCATTCTGCATCAAGCTAGACCTAGACTTTTAACAAGTGGAAGGTCTGAGATGCAAATCCACCTGGTAATATTATAATAGTCTTTGTTATACATTTGCATCGCAGAATATAAACAACTACAAGCATGATTATTTACAGTTTAAGATTGATATTCTTTATCCCAACGGTCTTGGACTTTATATCCGCCGTGGAGATTGTTTAGCAACTGCTGCTGTAAAATTACTTTACGTAATTTCTTTGACTTGTTCCTTTTCACCTGTTTTTAAAAGTACAAGTCATTTTTCAAAACTTTGTAAACAGAGTGGACCTTAAAAAGGAGATGAAAACTTCTGAATTTGCCAAACTGAGGGTATACATGCAAGAACATGGGTACTAGAGATTTGAAACTTGGACCTTTCGTAGAAAACAAAAAACATAACATTTGAACTTGTCTCAGTGGCACACAAACAAACCGCTCGCAGTCTGTGCACTGACTGCAAAATGCATTTTGCACACAAAACTGAAAAGCAAAAATGTTTGGGTTTTTTTTTTTTTCAATCTGTCTGGAGATAAATTTTCTCCATAAGAACAGGTTAGGGTTTTGCCAGGATAGGTACATGTATTAAAGTTTGCCACGTTATTTGATAGAGTTTTATTTTATAGTTTGCAAAATAATCACAAACTGTCTCCAGTTTTACTTTTAGAAGTACTGCATTGCAATATTGAGTTACTCCATAAAAATAACTAATCTTGTTACTTAATCTTTGTGGGAAGTAATGCACTATATTACTTTTGCTTACATTTTGTCACCTGGTATGCTTGCTTATTTGGGTTTTTTAACATCAAAAAATCCCAAAATTATATATTTGGCAACTGTCAAGTCCCTTTCACACCAAAAGTAAAATGTATAAGCCTGAGGCTCTGTATCTCACTTCAACGTCTCAACACAGGTGTCAGAACAGGTGTCAGTGAATTAATGGCAAAACAAAGTAACCTGCAGTTCCTGTTAAAAAAGTAACTCAGATAATTTGTTGTAAATTTAAAAGTAATGCATTACTTAACTATTTGCTTACTACTTACTGATTATGTAACTTGCGTAAACTAAATAAAATCTTGCAAAGCAAATTCTAATCTGTCAGTTTACATTGTCATTTTTAACTAGAATAAGCTACGATGTGGAATAGATTTATCAAATTCAAAATTCCAGCCAAATGAGACTGCATTTCCTCTAAACTTTGGTAAACCACCAAAGACCAAGAATCATTTGAAAGCTTACCGGAAGCAAAGTCCAAAAACATTGGTTTATCACCATTATCACCAGAAGAGCCGGATATTTAAAACTGTATTCGATGCTGGTCACAGCTTTACTGTTCTGAACAATTCAATTCTCAATATAAGCAATAAGAGACAAAAGCAGGAGACATGGAGAAAGAAAGAGAGAAAGCGCTGTGTGATATCTTGGGCTGCAGAGCCACTTAGCAGACAGAGAGGGAATAGCAGACGCTGAATCAGAAGAAAGATGCAGGTGATCATCATTTTGGGACCTCAAAGGTTCACTTCAAATTTATACCCATCATCAAACACTTTGTTGCTCTTTTTAGAAATAAATGCTCTAAAATATCTCTCTCTATCTGCAGGGATGGATATTTGACGATTACAGAATGGGACGCTTTTTTGATTTTCATGAAACGTTTTGTCAGTCCCAAAAAAGTGCATAAAGAAAGGCTAACAGTCATTATAACCCTCCTTCCCCAACTTTTAGAAATTTCGATGTTCATTCCCCTACTTTTCTAATCTATTCTACAATGGCGCCTTCAGATGAATCACCAAATCCTAATTCCAGTGAGCATCACTATAATTATGGCACATATTATTATTATTCTGCACAGACCCTAGTAGCAGTTTTGTGCTACAGACACAGATAGCTAAAATTGTGCACCCTACTTAGCAGAGGTGTGTTATTACTTGTCAAAGTGAGCAGATTTATGTTAAAACTATCAAGTAGACTTATAGGGTAATTATGCAGTGGGCAACTATGGGAAATGCTTCATGTAATGATTCACATCATGTTAATTCAATCCAAACTTCAACCAAATTTGTTTCATGGTCTCTCCCACAGTACAAGAGTATGATTCCACACACAAATAAAGATCATTTTAATCTCTTTTCAGTGTAAAAACAAGAAATACTACTGTTGAAAAGTGTTTTTAAATATGCATTAAATGATTCAAACATGGCAGTAAAAACCTCGATCAAAATCATCCTGAAATAAATGCATCACAGTTGTGTTGCTCAGATGAACATTCAGCTTTTCCATCACAGGAATAAATTACATTTTAAAATATATTCAAATGATAAACGGCACTAATATATAACAGGTTTACAGTTTTTGCTGTATTTTTGAGCAATAAATGCAGCCTTAGTAAGCATAAGCAACCTCTTTCAAACTTTTAAATGGAGGTATACATATTGTATCTAATACAATATGTAAAATGTGTTCATGAACAAGGTCTTTACCCTGAGCCACTGAGTGTGACACCAACTATATGACAATCGTTTTAGCAGTCTAGACCCAATCACCGTTCTGCATGTACTGATCTTCGTTAGGACCCCCTGCAGGACCCTTAACTACGGTTCTGACCTGGTTTGCTTGCAAATCAAGCGCTGACTCAACCAGATGAGTCAGACTGTGCAACAGCAGAGCGTATTTATTTGTGACTGCTGCTGCGCTGCAGGGGCGATGCAGAGTGGTTGAGAACGTGGGCGTTGTTTGTGCATATTTGTTTATTATTCGTAATCACTCTGTCCCACCGAGTCGTTCACGGGTACTGTACTCCCCGAGGGCCTGTACTACTGGTCAGGAGAGGACATGACCCTGACAGCACTCTCTAAATTAGGAATCAATAGGATCACGTTAACGATCAGTCGGACAATGGACAATGAAGTCTTGCAGTGGAGATTTGTTTTACTGCCTACATGATCAATCGCAAGAAAAAAGGGATTACAGTTAAAGGAATGATTCTCACAAAAAGATCGATAATTTACACACCCTAATGTCATTCCAAAACCTCTTCTGTTTGGGTTATGTAAGGTTCATGTTTTGGTTTTAGGTCCCAAACAATAGGATCATATGCATTGCAAATTCAAAAACACTTTTATTTTCTTATAATATGCATTTATTTCTACCTTGTGTTCAGCAACTCGCAAACAATTCTTTCAATTATTCATTTTTCCAAATCCCTCTAGGGGTTGGTCGATTTCATTTAAAGCAGCGTTTGAGCTTTAACACTTAAAAAAGTGGCGCTTGGTGGCAACAAAATTTATTTGCTTTCAGATTAATGCGAAAAGTCCAACAAGTGGTCTGTCAATATGCCAATGTTTCAAGTTGACGTCAACATGAAATGGTGTGGGACTCGTTTTAAAAATTACTTTTGAGAGAACTTTATAGATGCCGCACTTTCAGATATAAAACTTTGCAGGATGTTTTCATTTACTAAGAGCTGTGTTGCACACTACATAAATGTAATTTTCAAAAAAAAAGCCATAATAGGGGCACAATGCTTTGTTTAAATACAAAAGGAGAAGTTTTAGGTGAATGTGGCTCAGGTGTAGCTCGTTTGGCTAATCATCCTAACTAGCTCATTACTTGTGTATAAATAGTCACAGCCGACTTATCTCTGTACTACGAGCCATCACCCCGAGGCAATATGGCAAAATATGCTTAATATTTGCTTAATCAGATTATATGTAAGACTGAAGAATAATGAATATATATATATATATACCTTTTGCAGTCCTAATCTTTCTTATTCTGTTCACAAGACAAGTAACAATTCATGAATGAGTCATTCTTTTGAGTCAATGTATCGAGCCAGTTTACAACTGATTGATTGGGTTCTCCAATTCAGCCAGTTGCAATAGTTTTGAGATGGTCTTCACAAAACGTTGTCTAGAAGATATGAAAAATATAGTGCATGAGTCATAAGAACCATTCTGAGCATGCTTTTTTGTCATTTTGATGGTGCTTTTTGCCCATACGCTTAAGTCTCAGCCCTCATTCTCTTTCATTTCAAGAAAAAGAAGCAGCATGAAGGAATACATGAAAACATTGACAGTTTGAAGAAAAAAAACATTGGAAAAAAAAACACCCAACATCTTTTAAATAAACTGTGAATTCTGTTTTTATATTTTCATTGAGGTCCACTTAAAATTTTATTCGTGTTTTGTAATAATTTACAGTTTTGCTCCCTTTAAAAGACTGTGGAATGCACGACACTCAACAAAACTCGGAGACAGATCTGTGGTATCCGCAAAGCCATGAGAACAATCTCTACTGATGGCTTTGAAAGCCATTAACTGCTGCCTTTCCATCCAGAGAGGAAGTTAAGATGGTGCTTTAAATAAAATATACATCCCATTCTTCAACAACTAGTTAAGTAAATTTATACATAGGCCCAAAGGCTGCTGTGATTTGTAATGCGAAGTCTATTTAAGGCTGAAATGCATGGTCTCGCAGCGGACGCCATTAACAGATTCCCAGGCCGTTTGAACAGCAGCTGATGTGTATGTATAGGTGGGACTCGAGCAGATAACTCACGTTTACTGTCCGGCCCACACTATTACAGAGCCGCGCAGGGAACGCACCCGAGGACGAGAACGAATGTCGAATCAATATATAGGAGAATAATATGTCTAAGGGAGGAGATGAGTACAGAATGGCATTTCATTACAGATCGATGCGAGAGTGCTTTTCATTGCCTTGATGCTATAGAACGTCCCATAGGGTCCACAGAACCAGACCGGCTCCCTTCTGCCACACTGCATGCAGAATGCAGTGATGTTATGGACAGGCTGCTGTGGCAATTTGTGTGGACCGAATAAGTATCACAAAGCAATTGGACCTTAAAAAATTAGCCATAATAGCCATGGTTTTGTGACTACAAATTATACAGTATAGTTATTACAATTAAACTGTCAGGAACTTGGTGTTAGCAACACAGTCATAAAAAAAGAAAAGTGATTTATTAAATCTTTGGGCTGTTGTTAATTGCAAAAATATACAAACTAATTTAAAGGTAGTATTAGTATTGCTATTAATAGTAGTGTTAGGATAGTTATAAATGCTGATCAAAGAAATCACGATATCCACGCAAATATTAAGCACCATAACACTGATAATAAAAAGAAATGAAAGAGAAACAAGAAATGTTTCCTGAGCACCAAATCATCCTTTTAGAATGAATTCAGCTTTGTCATTACATTTGCACATATATAAATGCTATACATGTACTTACATATATTTGATATAATAATACCTATAATAAACTTTATAAGAATGTGATTAAATGCATTTTCTTTAAATTTCCAATTGCATGAACTAAACTTTCTGTGATGTAAAACTGAATGATACCATGATACTATGTTTTGGGTGATTTGTCGAGGCTTAGAGATGGCTAAGGTGCTCCGAGTGGTTCACTCTCTTAGTTGGTCTCTCATGTCCATGGGAGTTTGTGTACTTTTCAACCGGCCAGGCCAGGAGACCAGTTTAAACCAGCTATACGACCAGCGTGGTAAAGCTGTGGAGCTCAGTCACTTTGATTGACATGTTCAGATCATTCTTTGTTTGTGTTCTCCTCAGCTTTCCTTTCCGCCTCACTTTAATTACACTCTCAGACCGTCCTGCCACCTCACCCCCTGCCAAGCCTCACCCTGTCTTCCCTCTTTTTCTCCCCCCACCACCCTCCAGGCGATGGAACGGTCCACAGTTATGAAGCTTCCTCCTTTTACCAGTTTCTCTCATCGCCTTGGCCTGGTACAATGAGAACGACAGATAAGAGTTTTCATTATCTGGCCCCTCTCTTGGGACTCTCCCCACTCTATCTCTCCCTCTCTTTCTCTCTCTATCAGACTCAAAGGGCTTTTTTAAATAGGGAGACAGTCCAGTTGATGGCCGTGGCATCTTTTTGTCTTTTTGTTTTGATTTCCCACTCCCTTTTTTTTTTTTTTTTTTTTTTTTTCCCAAAACAATCACAGAAAGAGGGCATGGGAGGCCTCTACAGGTTTTACCTCTATTGGTTGTTCTCCCTCGTTCTCTTTCTAATTTTCATCCTGCTTTTCCCTTCCATTTTCAACAAAGTGGCGAACGTGCGAGGGCGATAACTGCTCGCAAAATGGACAACTCCCCTGTTTCTGCTCCTTTGAAATTCACTCCATTGTCTGGGCCGTGGAGTGATAAAGCCAAAGCAAAGGCAGGCTCTCTTATCTCACTCTCTCAGTGAAAGGGACTTTCCTCCATCGCCACGGTTGTTGCGCGTGTTTGTTGTACGTGCAACGCTACGTGAGGATAATAGCCTCAGACAATGTCTCTCTATTCAAAAGACTGTTCGGACCAGGCTTCACGTCTCCCGCTTTGAAACGGCCTGTCCTCTCGCTAAGAGCAAACAGACAATCAATCGCGGCCAACCTTATTGCATGCGTTTTGTGTCTAATCAAGGTATTAGAATAATAATGGGAGCCTTGTTTCAGAGAAGTTTATTGAATTCGATAACGGCAGCAGGCGAGTTGGCTCAGGACGGTGAAGGCAGCATCTGCTGTCAGTTTAGTTGGCCTTTGTGTCGTGGATGTGACAAAAATAGTGCCTTCTGCCGTGAAATGCTTCTCAAAAATTTGCATCATCGAGAAAAAAATGTCAAGAAGGTTGTGCAATAGAGCGAAAGTCAGTGACCACCCATTTTTAGCAGTATTTTTCACATTCATTTTCTTCATGGAATTTAAGAAATTTAAGAACCAAACCAAACCAACCAGGTGCAATATACGTCACAAGTTTGAAGGGGAAAAAAATAAATGTACTTTTTTATTTTTAACAAACACACACACAAGCATTTAAATTCATTTAATGATATTTTAACTAAATAAATACAGTCTTTAATGCTGTATGTAAATGTCAAAAAAATTATATAAACTAATATTTATTTAAATGGCAGTATTTAAAAAAAAAAATAGTAAAAACTGAATAAATTATAATGCTTTCTTCAGGAAAGTGTAGTTCTGCTGAATGTTTTCTAACACTTATGGTAGGTCTTTCTTGAAAGGTTACGTTATCGTAAAAATCAGTCTCTCTATGGAGAAAATCAATGAGCACAACCCTACCGTAGAGCTCTATTGCATGATACCCGCTGGATAGTTATTTCAGCAATCAGTTTGACACAGATAAAAAAAAGAGGTTTGATTATGACTGGAATATCTAAAGTTCCAAGAAATCCCATTTTAGTATCTGAGGGTCTCTGTTTATTCTGGTACACTGGGTTTAATGGAATACCCAGTGATCCCTGAAAGAATGTTCTAGAATTCATCCGAAGCACAACAGCAAACAGTGAGAGATAACAACATATGTGAACTTCAAATGAGCTGAGCTCCGCTGGAGACGGTCACGTGCGCAACCTTCTGTCATTAATTTCATGTTTGAAAATGTCTCGATGGCAAATGAGAGATGTCTTCAGCCTCATCATTACATCCGGAGATATGGAGGAGTGTCAGATTTTGTCATTTATTAGCGTCTGAGCTGATTCCATCAGACAAATGTTATATTATGGAATCAGCTCTAACTTATTAGGCCTTCAATCGTTTCCAGAAAGCTGAGAGCATGAGGTGATTAAGAACAATTACCGAATACAGCACCGATCATGCAAACAAGAAGGTATGGGCCTGAGGAGACGTACTGTAGTGTGTGTGTGTGTGCGTGTGTATTTGCGCGCATGTGGCACACAGTCTGTTGCACTAATGAATCTCTGTGCTGATAGGTCTGGAGATGCAAGGTGACAGATCATAAATAATCATTTATGCCGTTGTGTCTCTGTACTGCATAGCAGGCCACCAAGCACTGACACGCAGCAACCAACCACAGCTGCTCCGCTAATGCCACCACACTAGAGAGAGAGATGAGGGAGGAAAGAAAAAAATCCCATGCATTAATTCCAATACCGTATTTTCTACACAGTTCAAAACTCACTTGAAGAAATATTTTGGGATATTTTATTTTTTTATTTTAAGTAATGTTAACATTTTTACAGACTGTGGTGATGCGTTATAAACATAGTAAAATTTGTATTTTATCCTTTTTTTGTATTGTACATTTCCAACACTATACTTGTGTTATACAACACTTTCAAAAAATAAATAAAACAGATTACAATTCAAATAAAATTAAAGAACATTTTACTGGAAAATACAATTTTCACCTTTCTACTTCAAAATTTTACATTTAATTCAATGTGTCACTGAGATTTTTTTCGTGATTTATGTGAGAAAATGCATACACCAAGTATTTTTACTGTATCATAGAGACTCTATTTAGTTGGATATGTATTTACGTATTTGTATTTTTTCTATTAGATCAAACTGTTTTCAATTTTACACACATACACTTGCATGCTGAGCTTCTGTTGTAAGTGCACTCACTGTAACGCATTTGAAGTATATGCTGAGGGATGAGTTGAAATAAGTGTCTGTAGTAATTGACAGCAGGACTTGGTGATGTCCAGAGATATGAAGTTTAAAAGAGCCCAACATATTCCTTTAATTTGAGGTCAGAGGACAAAAACTGTGAGAGATTTGTCAATATACAGCACAGCAGGAGGGCATAGTCTTCAAAGAGACCCTCTTCAAAACGCAAAATATTTCTACAGGTCGAAAAGGTATCAGAACACGCAAAACACCTTAGAGAGAAGGGGGGAGAGAGTTAAAATAAAGCAGATGAGGATGAAAATAAGAGAGAATGGCACCATAAAAGCAAGCTAGAAAAGAGGCGTAATGAGAGGTAAAAGAAAATCAAAGGCCTCTGTATTGTAATGTAGGTTATTTACACTATAATCAATAGTTGACATCCCATTAACGTTTAATGTGGACCTCCGGTAGATGGCAGAAATTGGAGATAGCATAGAGGATTCCCCAGCGCTCGGTCATTAAGCAGAGAGATGTGCTTCTCACTACCACGATTATTAATTAAAAAAGGAAATACATTTAAATGCTGGTTTCTAACCGCCAGCTTATAAAAGCGAAGTGCCGATTTCTCAAAAGAGGCAAAGGAGACAGTACTTCAAAAAATTGATGATGAGAAGTTAATCAACAACTCAAAATTAAAACTTTATATACATCACAGATATATAGTACAAATATAGTGCGCAAAATCCGTATCACTGCAGAATCAGTGGATACCAGGAAAGACAGAATAAAAGTGCTTCCTTGTCACTGTGATTGACCGATTACCCTGTCAGTGTCGATATGTTTTGTGTCCACTGCTGGTTCGTAAATCTTCCCTAATGGATCAAACTCTTGAAAGAACATCCCATGCATTAATTCCAATACAGTATTTTCTACACCGTAAAATGTCTAAAAACTCACTTGAATTAATATTTTGGGATATTTTTAGATTTTTTTGGGGCGAGGAATTTTACCATTTTCACAGACTGTGGTGATGCATTACAAACAGTAAATAGTAAAATTTGTATTTTCTTCACTTTTATATTTTCCTTTTATTTAATATACATTACATACAGTGTAGTATAGCTATATAGTATATAGTTTTATTACAAAATGTAAACAGATTATAAAATGAAAGAGAATTTTCCAGTAAAATGTACTATTTAATTTAAATTACATTTACATTTAATTTCAATGTGTTACTTGCACATTTTATGCAAGATGACAAATTAAAGAGATGGTTCACCTAAAAATTGAAATTCTGTTATTAATTACTCTACCTTATGTTGTTCCAAACCTGTTTTTTAATATATTTCAGGGCCTTAATTGTGTAAGGACCCTTGCTGTCTATGGGATGATCAGAAAGCGCTCGAATTAAATCCAAAAAATCTTAATTTGTGTTTGAAGATGAATAAAGGTCTTACAGGTTTGGAACAACATTACAATGAGTATTTAATGACAGAATAGTAATTTTTGGGAGAACTACGCCTTTAAATCACTTCGCTGTCTAAATTATAGTCATAGTGTTGTGATCAAGTGTTTGAGGCAACAACACAAGACAAAAATAATAACCAGAATTAATCATAATATGTAAATAAAATACAGCTTACTCCAAAATGTTTACAGCTACCATTTTGAGAAATTGCTTCCTTATGGTAATTCACAGTTAGTTTGCATGGTTTTACACATTACCAATTCAGCGGCATGATGTTTGATTTATATTTTTAGGCCTGGAAAATTTGTTTTGGCATAAAACAAATTTTACCTGCCATGTGGAAAATTGACTTTGACATGCAAAAACAATTTTTGCTTTAAAAAAATGCTTATCCTTTTACTCAATCACAGGAAACTGTAAATGACGGAAATATATGGTGACATGACAAAAATTCTGTGCAGTTTGCTGGATTTGGGGGGATTTGGTGGGATATGGGGGGGTTGGGGGGGTTGAACACATCACACCCACTCCCCCTTACCTTTTTATTTTCTCTTCTGTCTCGGGAATAGCTAGTTGAGACTCTGCAGTATGTGGGTATGATTCATTCGGAAACTGGATCACTCTACAAAGAGACTTTAAATGAGAGGAGTCACACTATATGAAAGAGAATGGTAAAATTAAATGCAGTCAGGATTCATGAATATATTATGACGAGAGTCACAGAGCCTGTATTTGGAAAGCCAAGTTTTTGCAACAGATCTCCTATCTCCCTCATCGTCTCCATTCTCCTTCATTTATTTTGAAAACTAAGCGCCATCGTTCTCCTGCATTAATAAGTTTCCATTGTTCTCTGTCACTTTTTCACTTCCTCTCCATCTAAGTGAAGTGAATAAGGGAGAAAAAAGGGTTCAGAGGAGAGAAAATGCTCTTCTTTAATTTATAGCTTCCGCCACAGTGGTAGAACACGCCTGACTACAGCGCTCACTGGCGTTTATGATGTATAAAATTAAATTACACAGGAACACCAGCACGCACAAAGCCCAACACACCTTCTTTCTGTCTTCACTTCACTACCTTTTAAAAGGTGCCTTTATTATTGCATTGGATTATCAAAGTCTTCACTCCACTACTCTCTCTCTCTCTCTCTCTCTCTCTTTCTCTCTCTCTCTCTCATGCACACACATTCACTAACCATGCATTTTTACAAAGAAATCATGATTCATCTTTCTTACTTTAACCAAATTGATTTGCATTGTAGCCTGATCTGAGAACAGTTTGGCATTAAAAAGCTGCAATATAGAGTCTAGGGGGCTGTTCATTAAAAAAAATAGGTCTTGAAGAGCAACCTTTAAAAATCAATCTATACAGTACATTTAAGTTGGCTCTGTATTTTTCGAATGCCATGTCAGGGGCCATTTTCACAATTTCCACAATGTTTTTTTTATTGTTTTTATGTGTAAACGAGCTAAATTAATGTGTTTGACCATATGTATTTACATCTACAGAATCTTGAACATGACACAGCATTGCAAAAATGCGGTGCTCAAGTAAAAAATATATATATATGTAGCACCCCCTCTCTTTCTGATGTAGAAATTTATAAGGGACTGCTCTTGGTTCATAAATAAATGCCTTGTGTTGTTGGATTAAGGCCCCCTCTCTGATCTTACCTTTTATATACGTTATTTCCTGTGACGATACCCTTGAAAACAAACAAGATGGTTCACGAATAGAAAAATATAATTTAATGAAATAGAAAAGAAAAGCAAGATACTTCAATTAAGAAAAATACTTCCTAACTCCTAATTTTCTCCAAACCACGTATCTCCCTCCCTCTTTAGGTTATAGGAAAACAGACAATGTAATGAATAAATAAATCAAATCAACGTAACAAACAGCAACAACAGTGGGCCCACAAAATCACACACAATCACACACACACACACACACACCCCCGTTGCAGGCCTGTGTCGTGGCTAGTGTGCGTTGAGGCCTTGAAACTGAAACTGGCCGCTTCACTCGAATGAGCAAACGAAAAAACAAACACACAGTACCCTTTCTTCCCGTTCCCGGATCGCGATCTCAATATTCCACCGAAGCGTCGATCGTCCCACGATGCCGGAGGAACACCCAACGTTTCCGGTAGCTGGATGCGCTATCCGGAGGAATAAAAGAAAAAAAATCCTGCGATCTTGAGATCCGACGAAGAAACGTCTATCCACGACGACAGCGATCGTGTGAACGTTTTGACACACGAACACTATAGTACAGCTGATGGTCGCAGCGGCGATGTCCGTAAACGTTCTTGAGAAAACGCTGATAAACTCGACGTTAATATTAACTGTATGTTAATAATCAATACAAAAGGAAAAAAAAACACGGTAACGACAATTGAACGAAAAGCCCAATTTTCCCCTAATCTCTCGCAAGTTCGTTCGACTCACGACTCTCCTTTTTTCCTTCTCTTTCTCTATTAACCAATCGGATTCCTCTCACCTACTTTGGGGCGGGTTTAAATTACAGGACATCCAATCAATAAAAACCAAACAAGTTAGATTGTATGCACCACGTTTTCCCCTGTGCATTTCTACCTAACTTTACGCTACATAACGTAATATGCAAAAAGGTAACTTTAAAAGAAGAAAAAGGAAAGAGTAAACATTACAAATACAAATTAAAACAAACTGAATAAAATACATACTTAAACCCTATCAAGGATTTATTTTCTATAGGGTTACACTCTCCCCCTTCTAAAACATCTCATGCCCCCATGAGATTATTTTCTAAACTGGGACTACTACTCTGGGTATTAGGGAATTATTTAATAGAGCACACCAAGAACACTGAGCTAATGGGTGACACCAAACTGTATTACAGAATGGTTTCCTCAGCCCTATATTACCCCCACCAGTTATTACCATCCCTCTTTGAACCGAATTTAGAGAACGGTTAGTGGGCTGGCCTAATCTGTCGTAGCTCAGTTTGACCACAGGCCTTATTTCTCTTCTGGGGCGTAACTGGACTGGCTCTACTGGATCTCTTTGGACACTCCTATTCCGACTCACTCCCCTTCTAGATTTGGTTCCCTGCTTCAGCTAGGTTTGATTCTTCTAGGAATTCGTCTTGGAGCAAAGGTACAGTATCATCAGCAGAAGGTTCAGGTAAGTAATTTTCACACCGTAGGTAGCGTCCTTTTCCACAGAAGGCGTAAAAGGGTCACTACTCTTTGTTTGTGGCTGGTTTTCCACCCGGTCTGGGTAAAAGTAGCACAACTCCTCTTCACTTCCCGAGTCACTCTCCTGGTTGTTTACTTCCAGGGTCACATTGGTTCCTCCTGATCCATTTCCTTGTTTTCTCTTTACAGATCGTGCTCTTGTTTCAGGTTGTGCCAGACGATCCACTGATGCTGGAGGAGCAGTCAGTCTCACATCATCCCCAATTGGTAAGATATGATCTCGATGCAAAGTTCGTACACTTCCCATACCACTTTCAGGTTTCAGACGATACACTGGTAAATTTGTGAGCTGTTCAACTACCAGGTAAGGAATGGAACTCCACTTGTCACCAAGCTTATTCTTTCCCACCATAGCAAGGTTCCTAATCAACACTCGATCTCCGACAGCCAAGATCTGGTGTTTCACTTTCCTGTCATACAACCGCTTATTTCTTTGTTGAGACTTTTGGGCAGTTTCCGTTGCTAGCTGATAGGCTCTTTGCAAGTCCACTTTCATCCTTTGCACATACTGATGATGGTTGTTGACTCCTTTCCATCTGGTACTGTTCCAAAACATACATCCACTGGCAAACGGCCTCTCTTCCAAAAAGAAGATAGTATGGTGAGTAACCGTTGCTTCATTTTTAGTACAATTATAAGCATGTACCAAGCAATTGATGTGTTGACTCCATCGGCTTTTCTCTGCTGGATGCAGTGTCCCAAGCATAGATAAGAGAGTTCTGTTAAATCTTTCTGGCTGTGGGTCACCTTGTGGATGATACGGTGATGTTCTGGATTTTCGAATTCCAAGCATCTTCAATAGCTCCTTTATAAGACCACTCTCAAAATCTCGACCCTGGTCAGAATGTATACGAGAGGGTAAACCATAATGAATGAAGAACTTGTCACACAGGGTTTTGGCGACAGTCAGAGCTTTTTGATCTTTACAGGTGAATGCTTGTGCATAACGGGTAAAATGGTCTGTTACCACAAGAATGTTACCAAATCCTTTGAGTCAGGCTCAAGTGACAGAAAATCTATGCACACAAGGTCAAGTGGCCCACTGCTGGTTATGTGGTTCAATGGAGCAACCTTCTTTGGCAAAGTCTTTCTTGCAATGCAACGTCCACAGTTCTTGATATACTGCTCCACATGCTGAAACATCCGTGGCCAATAGAAACGATCTTTTAGGAGTTCAGCTGTTTTCTCCACTCCCAAATGTCCTGATTCGTCGTGCAAAGACCGCAGTACCTGAGTCCAGTACTTTTCGGGAAGGACAAGCTGCAACTTTTCTTTTCCAGAGGAACTCTGGGTAATTCTGTACAAAAGTCCATTCTGAATTTTTAGCTTAGAACCCTGTCTCTGTAACAGTGTAACATAAGGGTTGGAACTCTTAATAGAGGTAATTATTTTCCCTGACTCTAACACTCGCTTGATGTCACCAATTATAAGATCCTCCTCTTGTGCAGTCTTTAGCTCTGAACTAGTCAGCTGTTCCATTAGACTTAGACTCAGCGTGGTTGGACAAGCATAGGCCTCAGGAATACTCTGGGGAGGAAGACCCAGTTGATCTGCCAGTCTTGATGACTCCTCAGTCTCAGAAGCGACAGCTAACTGACAGATAGCTCTTACACCTGAATTGGGTATTTCCTTCCAATCTGAGGACTTGTTGGGTTCCCAGGATAACGAGAAAGGATGTCTGCATCAATGTTATGACACCCAGGTTTATACTTTACATTAAAATTATAAGTAGCCAATGCAGCTAACCAACGATGACCTGTGGCGTTCAGCTTGGCACTGGACAACACATACGTAAGTGGGTTGTTGTCTGTCATTACTGTGAACTGGGCACCATATAGGTAGTCATGGAACTTGTCCACCACTGCCCACTTTAATGCCAAGAATTCCAACTGATGAACTGGGTAACGTCCTCTGAGTCGCTCAGCTTCCTGCTTGCATAGGCTACTGGCCTGAGCCCTTCAGGATGTTCCTGATTCAGGACAGCGCCTAGACCATTCATGCTGGCATCCACGTGTGTAGTACGTATGGCTTCGTGGGGTCTGCAAAAGCAAGCACAGGAGCATTTGTGAGGCAGTGAATGACTTGATTAAAAGCTGTTGTACAGGTGTCATCCCAACGCTCTCCAAAAGGTTCTGATTCTTTAAAATAGCACCGGCCATTTCCAGGTTTATTAGTTCTTCCAGATGTTGGAGGGTAACCTTTTGTAAGTTCCGTCAAAGGCCTCACTATGGCAGAGTAACCCTTTATGAAACGTCTGTAAAATCCACAGAATCCGAGGAAAGATCTCAAAGATTTTAGATCAGTTGGCATTTTCCAACTTGTTACAGCTTCAATCTTTTTGGGATCAGGGGACACTCCAGCCGCAGACACTATGTGACCTACGTACTGCACTTTAGGCTGACAGAACTGACATTTGTCAATCGACACTTTGAGACCACATTCTTTGAGACGATCCAACACTTTCATCAATCTCTCCTCATGTTCTTCAAGTGTACGTCCAAACACTATGATGTCATCAAGGTAAACTATGACTTGCAAAAGGTGCATATCGCCAACGGCTTTCTCCATCAGCCGCTGAAACGTGGCTGGAGCTCCAGTAACACCTTGTGGCATTCGTTCAAATTGGTAAAAACCCAGAGGGCAGATGAAGGCTGTCTTCTCTTTATCTTCTTCAGCCATGGGTATTTGATAATACCCACTACGAAGGTCCAATACTGTAAACCACCTACTACCTGCTAAACAGTCCAAGGCATCCTCGATTCTGGGTGTGGTGTACTGATCTGGGGTAGTCCTTGCATTAAGAGTTCGGTAGTCAATGCACATTCTGATGGCCCCACTCTTCTTCCGTTACAAATTACAATGGGCGAAGCATATGGACTCCTTGACTCTTTTATGATTCCAGCAGCCAGCAGTTCTTTGATGTGGCGCCTCACATCATCGATATCCGCAGGAGCGATTCGTCTGGAGCGTTTCTCTAAATGGTCTGGCGTCATGTAAACGAATACGATGTTCAACCCCCTGAGCTAATCCTACATCCCATTCTTGTTTGGAAAACACCTCTCCCCTGGCCGACAGCTTCTGTCTCAATCTCTGTTCCCAGGCCTTAGGTAGTGCTGACTCACCAAAGTCAAACAGCTGAGGGTCAATTACCGTTGAGCTCTGGCTCTTTGAGGTGGTAGTGATTGTGTCGGTGGAATAAACATTGGCAATCACTGTTCCAGCTGGAATGGAGATATCTTTGGAGGTTTCATTGTGTACCAGTACCTTGACATTCATATCTTCAGCAACAGAAGGAGGCAGAATCACTGGAGTTATGAACAGTCCAGATGGCAAACTATCCTGCACCGGTCCGTCCACAACAAAGATCTCTCTCTTCATTGGTTGGTCAGTCTCCATTTTACACACTGTGCATATCTTCCCCTTAGATGGAACAATACAGTGTCCAGGCCCCATCCACTTAAGATTTCCTTCAGGTTTGTCAGCGAGGTGATCAGTCTCGGACATTCGAGGAAGGTGGGTCTCTAAGGGCTGAGTCTGGATTCTCAGGAATGTGCCACACTGGATCCTTCTAGCTCTCGACTCAGGGTAGCAAGACGTTTGAAGAAACTTGCGTTGGTACCAATTAGGACAGGCAGCTGTGAGGGACCTTGAGGGTCTGGGCATACCAGTGCCAAGATGGACAGTGGCTCTTCAATCCCAGTGACAGAGGCAGGGAAAGTGACATCCACTACAATGTAACCTCTGTAAGGATAGCTAGAAGAACTGAGGCCCCATATGGATAGGCTAGTTAAAGGGTGAATAGGCACATCACTCAGGTTCTTGGAATACCAGCTTTCAAATACTATGGTTACTTGTGACCCACTGTCTAAAAGAGCGTGACATAAACAGCCATTGAGCTTCACTTCTACAGTTGATGCTGGACCGACCAGTCCTTTGGGCAAATCACCTGACCAGCGTACCTCTGTTTGGCCTCTTTTCGAGAAACATACTTGATTAAAATCTTTTTTCTGATCGAATACTTCATCATGCTTTCCACTCTTGGCCCTTCGTAGAGAGCGAACCAGCTTCTGAATCACCTGATCAGCATTTAGCGGAGCTTGACACTTGGTGGCAATATGGCCATCTTCGCCACAGCGGTAGCAGAAATAATCATCTTTGTTCCTACTTGTCTTGAATCTAGATGAGACAGAAACGGTCGGGGACTGGAAGGATTTCGTTTGCAGTCCAGGGACTGAGGGCGTCTGCTGATTGTTGCTAACACTCATAACTGCCAATTCGTGTTGCAGCTGTTGAACTTGCCTTTTCAGCTCCCGCACTTCGGAATCATCAGTCTTATCAGTACGCTTGCATGTTTCTTCTCTTGCTTTCAGCGCCATGGAAGATGTGGTCACGGCTTTAAACTCACTTCCACATATGTGTGTTCTCAGCTCCTGAATCTCTGACTTGAGTTCATGAATGACTGAGGGGCTAATTCCCCCATCGTCATGAAGACGTATCGCTTTGGCTTTAGCAGTCATCCTGTGTCGGGCTGCTTCATTTTCCTCAGCCTCTCGTATCTCTTTCAACAGACTTAGAAATGAGGGCGGGCGTTCCTTTCACGAAAGTCCTAACTGAAGCAACATCATGTCGGAATGCACAGCACCTCTTATCAGCTGTTCCACACGAACCTTATCCACCAATCTAGGAGACAGTCCATCACGTTCCACTACTTTGTGCAGGGCTTTATCAATACGTCTTAGAAACTCAGACAGAGCCTCACCTGAATTTTGACGCATCAAACGAAACTTAAAGTACAAGTCCTCCCCAGACTCAGATGACCCAAATGTGCTCTCTAATGCCTCCAAATACTGCAATGCACTTGCCTCAGGATTGGAGAAACGAACTGCTCTTATTATTTCCAATGCCGGTCCTTTGACACTTTCAATAATTCTTCGTCGTTTTTCTTTTTCGGTGCATTCACACTCTGTTATCATTAAGCGGGCCTGTTCCATCCAGTTCTCCATACTTTCCTCTCCCATGGGTGTTGGCATTATGGCAGAAAAGGTACGTAGACGTCTGTAAGCACTGCTTTCTCCAGAGGGTTTTACAGTCTTTTCCAAAATCTCACCCACGGCCCGTATGATGGATTCTGGGGACCCATCGGCTGAACTGCGGGGAGAAAACAAAGCTTGTACATCCGCTAATGACTTTCCTTCTCCCGTCAGAAACTTTGTAAGCTTTTCAGTAAATCCATCTGATGGAGTGTCAGGTAAGGTGTCTTTTGTAGAGACTACTACAACTGTCCAGGGTTCACCTGTTTCATCAGGCGTCAATTCTGGTGGTATCTGCGTGACATCAACAGTTTGTTTGCATTCACACAATACTAGCATAGAATGTGAGGTAGGTCCTTCTCTGGTGTCTCTTACACGAACTCTTCCTAGTGATTTTACCCCTTGCATTACATCTTTAATAACTGCCACTTCTGTGCGTGTGGGTACATTCAACAACATCACAGCATGTGTCTCGCAGATGCCCACTTCTTCACACCAACTGGTTAACTCTGCTTTTAAAGAAGGGTGTTTTCCCAAAACCATGTTGAGGTGTATTTAACCACTGTCACTTAGAATGCCTGTTAGTTTGTGCTTAACGGTGCTCTTTTTTTCCTTAAAGGTTTGACTTATGAGAGAGGAGTGATCCCGGACGAGCCCCCACTTTGTGTAGCACCCCCTCTCTTTCTGATGTAGAAATTTATAAGGGACTGCTCTTGGTTCATAAATAAATGCCTTGTGTTGTTGGATTAAGGCCCCCTCTCCTGATCTTACCTTTTATATACGTTATTTCCTGTGACGATACCCTTGAAAACAAACAAGATGGTTCACGAATAGAAAAATATAATTTAATGAAATAGAAAAGAAAAGCAAGATACTTCAATTAAGAAAAATACTTCCTAACTCCTAATTTTCTCCAAACCACGTATCTCCCTCCTCTTTAGGTTATAGGAAAACAGACAATGTAATGAATAAATAAATCAAATCAACGTAACAAACAGCAACAACAGTGGGCCCACAAAATCACACACAATCACACACACACACACACCCTCCCGTTGCAGGCCTGTGTCGTGGCTGAGTGTGCGTTGAGGCCTTGAAACTGAAACTGGCCGCTTCACTCGAATGAGCAAACGAAAAACAAACACACAGTACCCTTTCTTCCCGTTCCCGGATCGCGATCTCAATATTCCACCGGGCGTCGATCGTCCCACGATGCCGAGGAACACCTAACGCTTCCGGTAGCTGGAGTGCGCTATCCGGAGGAATAAAAGAAAAAGTCCTGCGATCTTGAGATCCGACGAAGAAACGTCTATCCACGGCGACAGCGAGCGATCGTGTGAACGTTTTTTGACACACGAACACTATAGTACAGCTGATGGTCGCAGCGGCGATGTCCGTAAACGCTCTTGAAAAAAACGCTGATAAACTCGACGTTAATATTAACTGTATGTTAATAATCAATACAAAAGAAAAAAAAACACGGGGTAACGACAATTGAACGAAAAGCCCAATTTTTCCCTAATGTCTCGCAAGTTCGCTCGACTCACGACTCTCCTTTTTTCCCTTCTCTTTCTCTATTAACCAATCGGATTCCTCTCACCTACTTTGGGGCGGGTTTAAATTACAGGACATCCAATCAATAAAAACCAAACAAGTTAGATTGTATGCACCACGTTTTCCCCTGTGCATTTCTACCTAACTTTACGCTACATAACGTAATATGCAAAAAGGTAACTTTAAAAAAGAAAAAGGAAAGAGTAAACATTACAAATACAAATTAAAACAAACTGAATAAAATACATACTTAAACCCTATCAAGGATTTATTTTCTATAGGGTTACATATACTTTTAAACAAACTTGCCTAAAGACCTTGCGTTTTCAAAGCAAAAACGTGTTCTGTGTGAACAGCCCCTTGGAGGCACATATTAATAATTTAAAAGTACATATTAGTACCTAAAGTGTACATATTAATACCTTTTGAAAGTGTAGATATAGCTTTGTACTTTTTTTTTTTTTGCTTGCTTGCAATGCTGTGCCAAGTAATGAATACTGTCAAGGTCCAGAAAAATATAAAAGACATCGTCTGAATACTGCACCTGACATCAGTGGTGATCCAAAAAGGTGATGCTACGGTGCTAAACTGCCGAATAAAGTCGTTATTTTCTTTTTGTACAAAAGGAATTCTTGTAGCTTAATAACTTTATGGTTGAACCACTGATGGCAGATGGAGTATTCTGACAATGTCTTTCATACTTTTCTGGACCTTGACAGTGTTATTTATTAGGTACAAGCCTCCCAGTTTCCATCCAAAATATCTTTAAATTGTGTTCTGAAGACAAACAAAGCTTTTACTGGTTTGGAACAACATGCTGGGTAAGTGATTGACAAATTTCCATTTTGGAGTGGTGTAACCCTACAGGAGAACCTGCATTTTTCCCAATTTTACTGACCATGCCTAGTGCTTTACAAAGCAAAACATGCATTGTGTGAGACGTAACTATGATTGGAGCAAAACAAATACAACTGAAAATGAAAAATGTGTTCTATGTGAACAGTCCCTTTTATTATGGTGTCATTGTGCCTGTTCTATTAAGGATACATTTGCAAAAATGACAAATGGAAAGCATATAAAGATGACACATGACCTAAAGTACAACTTTAAAGGGCTAAAACGTCCTGCCGTACAGTTTGCAGTAGCTTTCAGGGTTTTTACTCACTACTATATCAATGAGACCTCCTGGCGGGGTGAAATCTCAAACCACAATCTAATAAAAAAGAACCATGATGGATCGTAAATATTTTTGATTGGGTGGCTAAAGGACGGGGAAGCCCCACAGGTCTCAGCGTCAAGTAATATAGCAAAACATCAGTTCTGACTCAATTGACAGCTCGTATTGATGGGAACGCCAACGTTTGCACACATCAAGCCTGAGCTGTGATTATAACAAGATCCCAACTTCTTCTGTATTATGTTCTTTCATTAGGGCTGGCAAAGTTATAGTGTATTATTCTATTTAAAACGGTTAATGCATTTAGTTATGTTGATATTAGAGGGCATTTTTGTTGATTGTTGTAAGACCTATTTGATATAATAAAATATAATCTAACATAAAATGGAGCATGCGTGAAAGTTAGCTAGTTTTAAACTCATCAAATGATTAGACGTTTGGTCCGAAACAAGTAAAGAAGCAAAATACAACCAGAATTCCAGAAGGATACCTTTTTCATTGATTGTTGAAAAATACATTAAAAATCATGCTCTAGTTTGTACCATATTTTTTTCTAGTATTGTACCGTAATATACATATTGTTGAAGTGTGCCTTGTTTTTTAAAAAAGATCAGATTTTTAGTTTTTTTGTCTTTTTGACAGATATGTGTAAAGTAAAGTACACTATGAACTACACAGCAGTTTTTCTCAGGTGACCGCCATGTTAAGATCACATGACCAGCTCAGTTCTTTCCACTTTATCTTGGTGATTGCCCTCTTGACTGCACAAAAAAAGCCATTCAAACAAGAACCAAAAATGACTTGGTTTGCCTTTAACAAAAACAATCATTTGCATTCTTTGCATGATGGAATTTAATTATCAGAGCTCACAAAGTAGGAAATATCAGCTACAAGCAAATCAAAGGTTAGCGCAGTCATCGTCAATATTTTATGCGAAATACCTCTGATCAAAGTAAAACATTCACCACCCTGTAATAACAAGTACAATCTTAAAGGGATAGTCCACACAAAAAGCCATACAGTTTTGGTTCTCGTTGACTTTCATTAGATGAACAAAAAAAAATGTCAATGGAAGCCATGGGAAACAGTTCAGCTAAAACATTCTCAAAGGGACCTTCTTTTGTGTTCCACAAAAGTGAGTCATACAGGTTTGGAACAATATGAGAGTGAGAATATGGCAGAATTTTAGTTTATGAACGTACAGTACACATTGTACAAGACGTCAACATTTGGATTAGGATACATATTTAAAATATAAAGCAATATTACATGTAAATGAATAACAAAAAATAGTAACAAATACAAATAAAACATTTCATATTTTGATTAGAATTCATTTTTATTTTGTTTTTAGTTTTTTGTGTTTTTTTAGTCCCTATTTTGTACCCTTTTTCTGAAAAGCTATTGTTTTGTTCCGTTCTTTCTTGGTGATGGAGGAAAGATCATTTACTTTTAAATTAAATCTAAATTGGACCTTTTTAAAAGTGCAGTATTTTTAGAGAAGCTAAAGTGTTAAATAAAACAAACTTCAATCATTATTCAACTGAATTTATTTTTTCATAAAATGATTTCAAAGGGGACGCAAATGTAATGCTACGCCGGGTGAAATACTGAGCGAGCTTACTACGTCAGAAAAGTCACATATTTGGAGTGGATTATGTAATGCAAATGATACATATACTAATTTGCAAATCATGTACTGTGAAAAAAGTTTTTGGACGTAAAAAAATAATTAAACTGAATTGCATTTTAAGTTAAATGAAAACCTTAAATTAAATAATAAAATAAAATAAGACATTTATTATTAGAGTGGCAATTGCGGACCTTTGATGATTTACAAGACATGTCGTGCTCATGACACTTATCGTGGGTGGATTGTAAAGGTGGCTTTGGGCCATAATGACTAAGGTGTGAAGTAGACAGCCCATGTCATGCACTGCTGCTGTAAAGGCAAGGGATAAGCTCTCATCTGGCAAAACCCTGTCTGATTAACACCCTGTCTTATCCCGTCACCCTCCCCTCCGTCTCTCCTCATCTCGCTTACCGCAGGCCACTTCCCTGCCACTCTTTCAAAAATCTGCTGAGTAATTCTCCCTCCCTCCGGTGCCCAGTTGGAGAGTAAAACAGAGAGAATGTGAAAGAGACAGTGAGTGAGAGAAAAAGAGAGATAGTAAGAGAAACGGAGAAGGGGGGGGGGCTGGATAAGGAGCGGACGACGCCGACGTTACCCTTCTCGCAGGACTTGGCCGTAAATGAACTCATTTTTCATCCTGCCTCCACCGTTAATGACTGGCACTTTCCTCACGCAGAGCGAGGGCCTCTGAAGAGCGGCCCAAGTGACAGAGCTCCATTCATCTTCACATGACGGGAGCACAGGGCCACAGGACACAACGCCATGCCGCGCCATGCGGCCAGACGCACGCTCATATGCGTCTGGACATGGACCCAGCGAGGGACCGCGGGGACAGCTGGACAGGAGGGACGCGCATGGACTGGCAGAGAAGCTATCGCCGAGTGCAGCTGCACCAAAACAAGAGGGAGTCTGTCCAGGAGGCAGCCACTTCCTGTTCTCAGCAGGAAGAACCAGTCATTTAAACTCTTATTGAGCAGAATCTTTTTAAGTAGAAAGAAATGGAAATCGCAGAGATTAGGGTCATGTTTCCTTTTTTTATTTATTTTTATGTTTTAATTGGTCTAAAGACAGTGTCACCGATCAAAAGGGTACGAATTTTAGCTAATCGATCTGAAATGTTAGGTTTAAATAAGGAATTATCTTATTAAATATGGGTCAAGTATAGGCAGAGCGCGTGTAAGCCACTATACATTTGTCAGCAAGTTTTTAATTGTTTTACTTACTTAAAACTTTCATTTCTATAATTTAACAAGTAGGTCATAATAAATGTATTGATGTTTTATTTATTTTTTTTAAATTTGAACATTTCCAGCCAGGTTAAAAATTCTTGTTTCTTTCTGTTAACACAATTTTTTTTTTTTTATATCAAATTAAATACATGACGATTAATTCCAGATCACTCATTTAATAATGCATCCTAACATGAGCCAAAGCCTTGCAGGACCTTTAATTCCATCTGCACCTGCGTAATATCAAACACATTATGAGGGAAAAAAAAATATTAAACGCGCAATAATATTAATTCAAACCTAATGGCAACAGAACATGTTGTTATCAATAATTATTACGTTTTGCAATCATGTTTTGCGAACTGGCTCATCTGGACCCTTTTAAAATGAAATGCTTCATCTGTCTAACATTTGCAATTATGCATCATTTAAATATCTAATGCTAATGACAAGGTCAACCACTGATCTTATTTTAGACCATCCTTGGCTTACAAGAGCAGGCTGAGAGTTTCAAAGACGTCTGTCGGCGTGGGAGGGGTACTTGTATTAAGTATGCAAGTGTGCGAGGGAGACAAACATCTCCCACTGTCAAACACAAACTTAATTGTGCCGCCTGTAGGTCTTCAGTATTGTATTACCTTTTGGGCGGGTGATGAATCACTGCCATAAAAACAATGTTATTATGGGATGACAATAGCACAGGTCAGGGTTGAGGAACGACAAGAAAAACAGCATGCAATTCTTTAATTTAGGAGCTGGACTCATTATATCTAGAGCACTTCTTGTTTTTTCTTGCCATTGAGCTTTGATGCTGCTCCAGTTTAACTCTGCATGTTGACGCAGAGCATTTGTTGCCCTTACATCTGTTCCTACCGGACGCTTGTAACCGCAGATGACAACAATAAGGGCTCGCTGGGCACTTGTAAATTATAAAGTTCTGCAAATGCAAATAGCAGGCGAATACAATGCTGTGTGTGGACTGCCGTTTGTGTTTATATGCTAACCAATGAAACCCACGAGACTGTATCTGCAGCAGTTTATTATTATTTTCTGCAAAGGTTTTTGGAGCGCTTCACTATTGTTCACAAAATTGTTTATAATTCTGCATGGAGCCTATATAGCGTCGGTCTCAAACTCCGTTGCTGGAGAGCCACAGCTCTGCATAGTTTATCTCCAACTCCAGTCAAACACACCTCATCCAGCTTATCAAGGTCTTTAGGATCACTAGAAACTTCTAAACAGGTGTGATTTGGAGCTGGTTTGGTGGTAGAGCTTATTGAATTAAATATGTAAATATTTAGAAATGAATTGAATGTCTATCCAAAAATAATAAGATAAGTTGGCTCAAGTTTTTTATTTAAGTGTTTTTTTTATAGTGTAGGTATGTAGTTATAAGTAATTATAACTAAAAAAGTAATTAATCATTTAAACCTAAAACTCAAATATAAATACAATTCTAAGAATTGTGTATTATAATAATAAGTATTATTATTATTATTATTATTAAGTATTATTATTATTATTATTATTATTATTATTATTATTATTATTATTATTTAGGTTTATTTATTCATTTAATCTTTATTTCATTTTACATTTTGGTTTCCAATGATGAATATTTGTTAATAATTATAACAGTAAGTTGTTGTTGTTGTTATTGTATTATTTATCATCATCATCACATTATATTTGTTGTATTTCTTTATATTATTATTTATTATTATTATTATTGTTGTTGTTATTATTTTATAGTTGTATTTAAGTGTATTTATTTTTGTTTATTTACGCCTAGATTTATGTTTCAAATGAGGAACATTTATAAATAATATGATTATATTAACAATAAACTATAATAATAATAATATTTATATTTGTATTATTATTATTATTATTATTATTATTATTATTATTATTATATACAAAACATAATAAAAATATATACATCTTTTCCTAAAATATTAAGACAAATGTATTGGTTTTATTATTATAATCTTACTATAAACATCCACCTAAACCCTTTGCCACCAAAAAAACATCTGAGATACTGATGGGAACTGGATCGTTTTAAAATCAGAGATTGTATTTTAGAGTAGAACTGCTTCATATCCAGTATATGTGTTAAATCTGCTGGATAAACGGACATCATTTCTGCATGAATGTGACAGCGAGAGAGATGAAAGATCGAGAGGAAGAAAGCAAACAGGAGAGGTTGGGATCTACATGACTTTCGGTGGCAGATGGAAGAGTCTCAGACTGACACTCAGCGGTGAGGTTACACCTGGAGGAGAGCGACTGGCCACAAGCGCACCTGTGACCATCAGGAACGGCCGCTGTCACGCCAGCCGCGCTGGCACCGGGGCCCGCTAGGGCCATGCCAACCTGGAGCGGGTATGTGCCAGAGCACATGGCAAACAAATCAACACTGAAATGATGTTTGAAATACATTAACAGCTGTGATAGGGGATATAACACACACACACACACACACACACACACTGAGAGCTGACGTGTAAAACCATTCAGACAGGGTACACATTACTGATATTTGCTCTTTGAGCACATGTGTGCAATTATGATTAAAGTGGAAAACGTGTATCACAATGGATTATGGGTACTGGTCACCGTGACTCACAGCTGTTCTATGATCAGTCACATCATGCCAAAGAGGCTCTTGAATCATTAAAATCGTGATATCTATTAACTGAATACAAAACAATTAGCTATTAGCTGAGATTTAGCTGTGTTTTGAGAAAAACTGAAACTGAGTTCCCTTTTGGTTCACTTTTCACCACACTTTTAAAGCAGTGAATCAAGTTAAGCTGTGGTAATGTTACTGTGCTGTGGACTACTGCATAATAATTTGTAAAACAAATATTGTTTAAATTTCTTAAATTTGAGGTCTATGGAAAGGCAGTGCAGAGGAATCATTGTTGCACAGAGTAATGCTATTACACAATGAGATTAATCACATCCAAAATAAGTTTTTGTTTACATAATATACAAGTGTGTGTACTGGGTATATATATTATGTCTATACAAATACAAAGATATGTATATATTTAAGGGGGGAAAATCTATATTAAATCTATTTATCATAATATGAATAATATAAATGTAAATGCATATTGTCTAAATATATACAGTATTTTTGTGTGTGTGTGTGTGTAAACAAAAAATAATGATATTGGATGCGATTAATCATTTGTCAGCACTAACATAAATATATTAAATATTACACATTCCAAATTTGATACTAATAATACATATAATAATATAATACATACACACACACACACACACACACACATATTCCTTGCAGTAAACAGCAATATCAATATGCAATAGTATAAACATGATTGTTGTTTCAGAATTTTTAATTCTTATCTCATGTACTTTTTAAAAAAAAAAATTTATTTTACAATTCTTAAAATTATGACCTTTCCTCTCGAATGTGAGAATTTTTTTCACAATTCTGCTTTTAGATCTCACAGTTCTAAGTGTACCTCTCATACTTTAGACAAGAAAAACATCAGTAATATAAGATGTAAACCTAGGTATTTGTCTTAGCATGTGACTAGAGCATTAAAACGGTGACAGACCCGTAAATATTATAACTGTTTCATGACTTTCATTGTGCATAAAATACTGCAAACACCACTACCCATCCATCCATCTTTACCCATCCTTAAAAAAAACAAAGCCGCATGCATTTTGAAGACAATGGGGCTATCTTTCCATTATTACATAGTTTTTTCCTGAACTTTGCCCTTTAGTCCTTATCTACACACACACACACAAAAACGAGTTTTCCATTGCTTTTATTTCCTGTGTGATTTGGAGTGGCTGATCTGTGTTTAGATGGCTGTATCTACACAGAGGACATGCCGCTGACAATCGAGTATATCCACCGGCTGACTAAACGGACAAAGTGTACCGGATACTCACAAAGGCGTCCCTCTCAGAACAAAGGAGCACATTAATGTAGACAGGAATTGCCATTTGATTTCTTTCAGGTCTCTTTCTCCTCTCGCGGTGGGTCAGATAGGTCCCTGAATAAAAACAGACAAAGGCAGCTTTTCCTCTATTTTGAAAAGGAAGGGACTGGAGAGAAAGGTTACAGGCAATGATAACATGTTTAATAAGACAAGGCCACAGCGGCAAGCTCTGTTATCGCACAAAAGACAGCAGAGAGAGAGAGAGAGAGAGAGAGAGAGAGAGCGCGGAGCCGTATGGTGCGCGTTAACCCCTCCCCACCCCTGCTCCGGTGGCCCAGCCCGTGGTCCACTCCAGAGCCCGGTCAGTCAGAAGCCATTACACCCACTATTAACTCCTGCTCAGCATCATTAAGCATGCAAATTGAAGGGGGACGACGGCTCGGAAAACTTTTTACTGCCCTCCCTTCCCCCTCCTCATCTCGTCGTCGTCTGGCGCTCCGCGGGGCCGCCGATCTTGCCCTGATCACTGTCAGTCCAATGTTATCCTTAATTTAGCTCTTCTACGAGATCTGACCTTCTGCGATAAACACGAATCAAAAGCGTCGACTGCAGAAAAAGTGAAGCATCAGAACATTGCTGCCTTTTGAGAACGAATATATTGATTGCTTACACGCTCGGGTCTCTTTTCGGGGGTTGGCATTCACTTTAAAGAAGCTAAGCTTGTCTGGTGCAAAAGGGACTCGTAAATTTACCCTTTGAAAAGGTTCTGCCTGTGAGAGCCTATACAGAAGGCTGGTGAATTATAAAATATTTTTATGATAGTTTATCAACAGCTATTACATACAAATCTGTTCATGTATGTATTGTTATTGGTACATAAATTATTATATAAATATACACTTATATAGAGTTCATTAATCGTGATTAAACATTTGACAATATTAAAACACACACACATATTTATATAAATTGCAATCAAAAATAAGTTTTTGTTTACATAATATATGCATGTGTGCTGTGTATATTTATTATGTATATAAATACATACAGTATATATTTTGAAAACATTTACATGCGCGCACATATATATATATATATATATATATATATATATATATATATATATATATATATATATATATATATATATATATATATATATATATAGCTTACAAGCATGTGTGTCCATTTATACATAATAGTTATGCACAGTATACAAACGTTATGTAATGAGATATATATATATTCTTGACTGCAAGTAATTATGACAAATCTTGTTTTTTTTAAATTATTATTCATTCATAAAAACCTTTTAAAACAAAATGTGTCCATTAGTTTTTAACATAATTAATCTCTATATATGGGAAGCTGCAGCTGTTTAATGATATCATAATAATGCATTATTTCATGGTTCTTGTTATACATCATCGCCCAAACAAAATACGGGTCAAAGGAAAATGCCAACATGAGAACCTATTTATGTTACACACCTCCATAAATACAGAACATACATCATCAATAGTCACGAAATAAGGACTTCATCAACGATTTGAGTGCATATTATGAAGGCACGGTAATATAAAAGCAGTTTATAAGCAGGGGAAACAACCTTATCGACTTGTTATTTTCATTTAGCCTCATTGCATTTCATGGGAAACATCGCCCTCCGTTGGTGGCTGGCAGAAAGGTGACATATTGCATGTTTGAAACTATAACAATAATGATAAAGATTATGCTGAGTTCTAATGGCGGTTACTTAAAATTTTAGTTTTCTCGTTAATGGACAATAATAGGCATAAACAAAGCTGAACTTTAGTGTTGGGCCAAGTTGGGATTTCATCTTTGATGAATTTGTTTTCTCGCTCTTATCTCATGTTAAAATCATTTCCAATCTTCTTTTTGCTATTCGCATTATAAGTGGGCTTAATTATTTATGGCTTCATTAAGGCAAATGACCTTTTAATATTTCTGTGCATGTTTAATTTTGACGATAAGCAAGACAAACCGAGCTGATTGGAATTGCAGACGAAAGATAAACAGCTTTCAAGGCAACAACGCAGATAAGTAGCATTTAATTTACTTCACTGACAGGTGGAACTTCCTTTGAGAGAAACTCTTTGAGTAGATAGAAGACAATTGATGTCGGTGGCCCCGCCTTTTACTGATTCGTAAAAACACTTTAATTAAATGGTTTAAATAGCATCTAATTCATCTAAAAGTAATTTCGCTCACTAATTAGTTATTAATTATCTGTCTAAACTATACCAAACTTTCTCTAACCCCATCTTTAACCTTTATTTTGGCTAGTTCACTAAATTCTGTCATTATTTACTCACCCTCATGTTGTCCCAAATCAGACATTCTTCCTTCCACTGAACACTTCTTAGGCCGCATGTTCTTTTGTCAATCTCCAAAAAGAATAAAAATACAATATAAAAGTCCTTACAACTGTATTTGGAGTCTTTTAAAGTGCCCTTATTATGGATTTTTGAAAATTCTGTTTCATGAGGTGTGTAACACTGAATGAAAACATCCTGCAAAGTTTTATGTGGTGTTTTATGTCCTATGATGTGATTTCAAATTTTCCTTTCTCTTTAGAGTGTTACAAGCTCTTGGTGCGTAAAGAACATCTGTAAAGTTTCAAAGACTAAAGTCTCAAAACATATTCTATATAAAAGTTACGACTCGTACACGACACCCCTAAAACGGTTTAAACGGTTGTTTAAACACGCCCCCACTTTCCTACATCACAAAGCGGGGGCGTGTTTTCATAACACCATCCAAATGTTTACACAAAGTAAAAATTTAACTATTATTTTTATTTGTAGTGTTGCTGCGGGTTGTTGGACGCGCTGTGTCGTGGTAAAAGTGAAACTACTTTCTTTGTGGTTCCAAGAGAGGACATAATTAGAAATCTGTGGTCAAGTTGTATTCACAACACTGTTCCAGAACAGTTCACCTAAATATTAGAGTGTGTTCAGCGCATTTACAGAGGACGGCCTCCTAAAACCTAGAGAGTAGCCTATGCTGGCTGTTCACAGAGACTAAAGTAGAGCAATTCTACCTCTGCGAGTACAGCCTGGTGCTTGCGACTAAGATCCTTTAAGTAAGTTACATTTTCTTATTAAAAGAACCTGCTACTTACTATTGAAATGCGAGCTTTGAGCAGTGAAGAGACATGGGAAGAAATATTGAGATATTCGTTCAATCACAATGCAGCTGACCAATCAGAGCACACCTCGCTTTTTAAGAACAATGAGTTTTGTACAAATCGACCCATTTTGGAAGGCAGGGGTTAAAGGAGAATCAATGCACAGTATGTGGAAAATAATGGGTTTTATGAAGCTTAAACCACATAAACACATTGCATTACCAAATACACAAAATAATGTTCTTTTTGGCGATATCATATGACCCCTTTGATGCCAACCTGTTGTTTGGGACTCCCAAAACCAAAAATGTCTTAATCTATAACAAGGGTACGTTAAAGTCATATAATAGCTATATGTGAAGAAATTAAAGTCAATGTCTGTTAACCACAAGTGCCTTTTTCAATGCAAATGTCACTCAAGTTTTGCATTCAACTTCCATTTTGCTACCTCCCACGCACAAAACTTTGAAGATTTACTTCAGAATATGTTAAAGATGACACGCCAACAAAATTGTAATCTCTTATCATTTCTGTGACCTGATAACACACAACTCTGCTCTTAGCTTCATTTGACAAACAAGTGTAACTTTGACAAGACCATCTGTCTTTGCTTAAAAAAAAGGGTACTGTTGTTCTCCTTTATCTGGTTGCTTGTTTACCGCAACAAATCAGAATGATAAGACTAAACGAATCTAGAAAAGTGTTTTGGCACTTCTAAGTCGTGCCATTTACAACAGGTGTCACATTTGCAACAATGAGGGCCAGCCAGATTATTTGGCTCATTGGTTCATTTTAGAGGGGTGAAATTAAAGGCCTGGCGCAGCTCCTTTTATTCTCTAGTAATTTGGTCGTGGGCCAAAAGAAGCCTAAATGATATTTTGGCAATATGAGGGTTATTATGCATTACATGGACAGGTTTCAATATCAAATTAATCAGAGATGGAACTGAAAAAAATAATTACCAAATGCATGTTTACTTGAAAGCAACACTGTTTGCGTTTAGAAAGCCACCAAATTTGCTGCTAAAGAAAGTTCAATAAAACCACAGAAAAAGCACATGTATACCTAAATGAATGCATTATTCTTTTACCAGTCTTTTGACTTCATATTTTAATGTTGTTCTCCCTTTTCAATTTCATTTTGGTGTGACTCAGCTAAAAACTTGCTGGCGTTAATTGACGGTGTGTTGGAGCCCAGGCGAGGGCCAGGGGCCAAGAGCAGGACAGGTGGAGGCCTAATCATGCAGAAAATGAGGCCTTTGGTGGAATGGAGGAGGAGAACGAGGAGGAAGAGAGGAGTAGACAGATGAGGGGGCGACACATCTGGGACCTGACCCGACTGGAACAAAACCAGCTCTACTGCTTCATATCCTCTCAGATCGGAGATGAACCCAGCCCACCAGCATCCAGAAGTCCTCTTCCATCCGTCCTCAGAAGGTCTGAAAGAGGCTGATTCAGCTGATCGCGCCAAAAGATCAAAAAGAAAGAACATTTTATTTCTAAAAATGCAAATCACTTCTGAACTGGAGTCATCTGAGTAAGCGGGAACATTTACTACTAAACTAAGGTTTTTATCTAGATTTGTAATAAATCTTCTAAACCAAAACTTTATCCGTTTTCAAAAATGGCCAACAAAGACTGAGGGGAAAAAAAGATGTTTAATTTCACAGTGTATAATTTTAGAAAAAAAAAAAATTATGTATGGATTTGTTAAAATGTGTTGCTTCAGAATAAAATGTTCCTTTTTTTATTTACATTTTTATTATATTTTTATTATTTTATTATATCCAAAAGTAGAAATAAATATTGAACAGTAAAATTTGCTTAAAAAGTAAATATAATAAGCACAATATTAACATTATAACATATTAGCATGGCTTAGGAAAATATAAAAATTTTTACTTTTATAAAAAAAAAAAAAAAAAAAAAAAAAAATTTTTAGTAATTAGTAATTATTAGTAAATTATAATGTATAATAGCAAATAAGTGAATTGTAGTATAATAATAATAATAATAATAATAATAATAATAATAATAATAATAATAATAATAATATAATATATCTTTTTCCATAACCACTTCTTTATCATCATAACCTCTTTTTATCTGTTATTATTTGTACTGTTAATAACAATTATTGTGAACAATACTACTCAACTAAAAACTCCATTTCCATTTTTAAAAGCACGGATGGTGTAATGTTAATCTTGTTGTTTCCGTTTAACGAGAATTCAGGCAAAACCAAAACACTAAGAATATGAAGTTGCATCCATCAGTGCATTTGCAACCATCCACTACCATTATTCACATCGTTCCTTCCAAGTCTACAGCACATTCAAAATGACCCCAGCCGTCTGCAATCCTGTCACGCTCTGCATTTCCTCAGCAGCTTGTTTAGAGTGTTGTACATGACATCATATTAATCAGAAAGCTAAAAATCACACCAGCTATTGGCTTCTATTACATTAGCTGAGAGAGCACATTTCCAATATGTGCTGAAATATTCTCCGAGATGGCATATGCATTGAGAGAACGTCCTTATTGGTGCAGAGATGGAAGTTGACAGCAGTAAATTGGTAATCAGCTTCCTGGATATTGAAAAATTTCTCATTTATCAGGTGGCAATAGTGGAAATCTTTTGGCTGCATGTTTGTTAGTGTGTCCCGACCGTGGGTATGCGATGCCGTGTGAGGGGATATTGTATTACCCTGATAAGGTCTTTCTTCACACGGATTTTCACAATGAATATGAAAGTATTGATTTTTACAACACATAATGTGAAAGGAGATCTTTATCAGTGCGAAAACCCCACAACATAAACGTACAAGCTTGACGCTTTAAGACAAATGTGGAAGTGTTTTTGTCGTTAATGTATGCATCTTCTATGAAATAAAACCTAACACATCTTGGGCTGCCAAGATGAGGGATTAAGAAAAAAAATGAAACACTTGGGGGGAAAAAAGAAAAGACTGGATATAAAGGACGACAGAAAGGAAATCAACTTCCTCAGCTGTGGCCATATGTTACCAAGGTGATGTTCCATGAAATCGATCCCAGTCTTAATATCTGCCAGCTCTTGGGCTTCCAGAGTCTTAGCTGGCTCTTTGCATGCTGATCTGGGCATGGCTGAAAAAGTGCGAGTAGGCGTTACAGGCTACTGAGAAAAGAAAATACGCATCTCTGTTTTTTCATCCTTACTTTAAGTCATGTTAGATGTACTGATATCTCACTTTAAACGTCTTCTGAAGATCCCTTTTATATGAATTTGGAATAAGTTTCTCCAGTGGTTTTGTGGCAGGGATCATCTGTCATGCTTTATATATCAATGCATATACACAGAGATAGTCAGAGCAATTTCCTGCCTCAGCCTTCAGAAACACCCTTGCCAAGTTCAAGAAAAACACATTGCTTTTTGTTTTGTTTTTTTAGTTTAGTTTTGTTTGGTCGGCATAACTCTTGAATTGTGGGACTTTCGGCAAACTTTAGCAGAAAAAAAAAGAAAGTATTCATTCTGGGACCCTAATTAATCACATGTACGGAAACTTATTAAAGTGCCCCTATTATGGATTTTTGAAAATGACCTTTTCGTGCGGTGTGTAACACAGCTCTGAGTGAATGAAAACATCCTGCAAAGTTTTAAATCTGAACGTGTACCGTGTATAAAGAGTCGACCCTGAATCATTAAAATGAGTCAGGGGTTTTTTTTAGACAAAGCCACAAGTTGTTTTATGTTGTTTGGGTCTAGCAAAACTTATAAACTGTTGGATTTTTGTCTTGTTGTAAATAATAACAAGAGTTCAAAAGTCAATATTACTTAAAAATCAAGAAAATTAATACATTTATAAGAAAAAAATTTATTAGTAGTAGTAGTAGTATTAAAACCTTTGAGTTTCTGAGTGTAGGTTTTTAAAATACCTGTCATTCCTAGAATATAGAAAATGGTGCACATCTCATTTCATGTCATCGTTACCTCTGCATGGCCAGCTATAAAATCCAAAAACATTGGGAAATTATGCAAATGTAAGAATAAAGCGAACTTTGAGTGTTCTGCATTCAGCGTTCATGCAATTTAACACAAACCCCCGCACTTTCTCTGGGAATGATCAAAAACGGTCAGTTGGATTACACACCCTCAGGAAGTTACAGCGGGCTCGTTCCTTTATATTGCACCGCTCTCAGAGTTCATCAAATTCAGCAGATATCCGACAGTACATCTCATCACAATGCTAATACGAGGAGCTTTTCGATGCGAGTCTGTAGGAGGCATGAGAGACGCTGTCGGGGAGAGCCAGGGCCTGGAGACATGCAGCCAGACAGAGCAGAAAACAGCAGGCAAAAAAAAGGCCTTTTGTCCCCGTCCCGCTATTAATCTGAAGACTGTAGAGAAATCCCAAAGGGATTAAATGTGTTACTCCTAAAGCTTTTTTGCTCTTGCCAGTCTGACTGCAAATTAAAAGATGGGGAGGGGGAATAGTGAAGAGGGAGGGACTGTTAATTGCTCGCCAATCGATAATTCTATAATTACTTTGTGACAAATGGCTGGCTTGCAGTGCTGGAACTGCCGAGGAAAGGGAGGGTTCAGGTGTCGGCGGGGACGTGTAGAGGGGGTTGGGTACGACCAGGAACGGAAATATTTGCTTTTGTGCCTGCAAGCGCCGTCACTCTGGGCATTGTGACATGGAATTTGTGTCAGGTTTAAACAAGAAGAGAAAGTCTCCGGGGAGCTTCTGTCTGGGGCTTCAGCGAGAGTGAAAAGGGAGTGAACGGCAGCAGGCCCGCATCCCTGATGAAATCACACGGTGAAATCCATTCACAGCGAGATCCGAGGCCCATTTAAAAGGGATAGTTTACGCAAAAATGAAAACTGTGTCATCATTTACTCACCCGCATGATGCTCCGAACCTGTAGGATTTTTTTCAAAGGGCTTTATACTGTGCTTCTCCGTGCAATTAGTCTCCACTGGAGCTGAGGCTCTCACACTTCAAAGACGACGCAGAAGCACTATAGAGAGGAATCATAAAACTGGTCCACATGACACAAACCCTATATTTCCCCGTAGGTCTTCTGAAGTCATATGAACAGTCTGAAAATGAAACAACAGAAGGGAGTTTGTGAGATTGTGATGGAAGTGCAGAAAAAAAGTAGAATTAAATCAAAGAAAATAAAGCACTTGGATGTACATGATTACATAAAAATATGATATGGGTTATTTAGGAAATACAATATATTAATAAAGCTTCGGTAAGTCTTTTGAGTGTTTTTTTGTCATTTGTCAGTGCCCCTATTATGGTTTTTTATTAAATATATATATATATATATATATATATATATATATATATATATATATATATATATATATATATATATATATATATATATATATATATATATATTACAGTGTGTAACACAGCTCTAACATCTTGCAAAGTTTTCAATCTGAAAGAGCACCTTGTATAAAGTAATTGTCTCTCAAAAGAATGATTTGACTCTGAATCATTGACACTAGTCCCAAGCACTGATCTATATATAATTCTCTATTATAGCTCATTGGCCCCAAGCAGTTTCATGTCGATGTCAACATGAAGCATTAGCATATTTCCCACCCACTTGTTGGTCTTAGTTTTTCTGTGCCGCTTTTGGAGCCTTAAAAGCTCACAAATGCTGCTTTTAATGAAATTGACCAATCGCCAAAAAGGGTGAAGTAATTTGGGAGTCACTGAATGAATAAGACATATGCTAAATTAATGCTAAGTATTGTAAAACAGTATTTTACATCCAGGGCCTTATATTTCTGTGACAAATCACCTCATGTATCTTTGACACCAAATCCATTTTATTGCTTGTCACCATTTAACCTTGAAGCAATTAGAATTATTTACCTTCCCTTCAAACCGGACACCGACCTTTGCCCATTGTTACCAAACCCGTGTGGATTTTTATCTGCCTTTTCCCTTTCAGGGTTACATTTGCATTATAACAGCATAGAAAATGAATATTTTCAATACGAAACCATTTAACCGAATGCAAACCCTTTCAAGGAACTGATTTGCATTCCTTCAGCTGACTCTTATGCATCTCTTATGTTTCTCAGCAGGTGAAAGAGCTTTTGTGTGCCTAAAATCATCTCAATTTCAGAGTCGCTGGTGGACAATTCTTTTGAAAGAGCCTGAAAACAAGGAAAGACGTCAAATGTATGAAGCCAGCATGGGCCAATTGATCCTGGGCTTCTACAGACTGTTCAGACGCCCCCCACCCTCCCAGAGCTGTTTTATTTAGCACTACTGCCGAGTCTGTGTGTTTGCGCTTAAGTATCACAGGAAACTAATGAAGTGCGGTGGGAGGCAGCCGCACACACTGTGGCATAATAAAGCCAGGCATGGACCACCGATCTCCTGACTGCCAGAGAGCTACAGGAAAAGGGGGGCACTGCTTGTCATTTAGCGCAAACCCTTTCTGGAATATATTAGCCGTATTCTTACTGCTCAGACAGCAACATAAACCTCCCACAGATTCTGAGGCAGCGACTGTACATTTTGAGGCACTGAATGTTTTTTGTACCAATTAATCATAAATAACGTGTGGTTATGTTAGTATGTCGCAAAAGGGATGTTTTAAAGTAATAGCTTGCTCAAAAAAATAAGTATTTAACAGAAATGTAGTCACCCCATAAGGCCACCCAAAATGTAGATGTGTTTCTTCAGCTGAACAGATTTGGAATTTAGAATTACATCACTTTCACTACAGCACCAATAATGCATCCTCTGGACATTGTGACAGCACCCATTCACTGCAAACAGCTGATGAAAACATTGCAATAATCCACAAGTAATCCGCATAACTGCAATCCATCTCATGAAGTGGAAAAGCTGCATGTTTGTAATTTTTTTTTAACTTGTTGCTTCTAGCTAAAGCATGATTCCTCTATCCATAATACTGCTTTCTCATAATACTGACAAATCATCTTGTCTGAATCAGAAGAGAAAAAAATGCACAAATCAAGCAGCATCCAGAAGTGGCTGTTTAAAGTAAAAATGCCTTAATGATGTATTTGTTTATTACAAACATTAGGGGTGGGAATCTTCAGGCACTTCACAATGCAATCCGATTCCGAAAGGATTCTTGATCTACATTTTCCCCATTTATTTCTTCTGCCGTGCAAACGCATCTTTACAACATTACATCGTTTATAGTTGAAATATCTGTGTGTCAGTACTGCCATCTTAAGAGTAGAGGTGTGAATAATGGTTGCGCAATTCAGTTCAAGTAATTTACAGCTACATGGCTAACAGGCTTCATTCAGGCTAATGCACAGATCTCAATATATTCAGATTTCAATATATCAGATGTCCTGAAAACATAATTGACTCTGTGTATCAACTTCGTATCAAAGTATTTGAAAACGCAACTGCATTGCAGCTGCCATCAGCCGTTTCCGGCCAACCGAACAGTGTAAGAACACGCTGTCAAGCAACATGCACATGATCTATTCAAAATCGTTGAAGAGAGCATCGCAATTCTTTGGAGAATTACATTTTCTCCCACCCCTAACAAACATGCATTTTTTTGACATTATAAGAGTTGTATTTTTATCATCTGTTTGGCACCCATTCGCTGCAGAGGATCATTTGGTGAGGAAGTGATGTCATGATAAGTTTCTCGAAATCTGATCTGATGAAGAAACAATATCATCTACATCTCAGATGGCCTGAGGGTGTGTAAATGCTTTGGCAAATGCTAATTTGTCATTGATTTCTTTAAGGTAAGACACTTTTCAATTTTAAAGGGTTAATCCGCCCCAATATAAAAATATGTTGTTAATGTTAATCACTCCCATATAGTCTCAAACCCATAAAAGCTTTATTAATCTTCGAAGAGGCTTGTGACTGTTCCATTGACTGCCAAATACATAACGCTGTCAAGGTTCACAGAGTATGAAAGATATCGTCAGAGTAGTGCTTCTACCATCAGTGGTTCAACAGTAACATTATGGAGTGACAATATTTTTTGTTGCCAAAGAAAACTAAAATAATGACTTTATTCAATATCGTTAATTTCAGAAAAGTTTTGACAATTTTCCTAGTTAAAACCTGACTCTTCTGTAGTTACATTATGGGTACAGCAGGCACAATGATATTCCGCAGTGTGTAATATGATTGCGTCTGCTGCACCCATACCACAGAAAATCGCAACTTTTAATTTTCCGTTGGTATTAAGTAACAGTTAGGGTTAGGTTAGGGTTAAGCAACATTATTGATTTTAGTAAATTCAAGTTAATTACGTAAAGTTAATTCAGTGTTGTTTAGTTGAATCAACGTAACATTCTTGACTTTAATCTATTAATTTAATAAATATTAATCTATAAAGTTCAGTTATTTAAAAATGTATATTGTCACCTTTAATCGAAATAAAAAATCCAGGCCTGTGCAAATCATGGTGGGAAGAGGAAATCCACTTCCTATTGCACAAGTAAAATCATTTATGTACTCGCAATTTAAATAAATTAAGTAAAGAGGTTGTAAAAATTATATATAATATTAATATAAATTGAGCAAGCACCAAATATTAGCTTTGGCCTACTTAATTGAATGCTTTTTCAAGATAAAAATATTAAGTTGAACCAACACACGACTGTTTCAAGTCAGTTTAAAACAATGCAATTGTTTAAATGGGAAACCTAACATAATGGTAAAAAATATTTTTTTTAAATAAACTGAACAGTGATAGAGAATAATTTTTTTGAGTGTGTTCTTTAGACTAGCCGAAAGAAAGCCTCCAGATCTATCGATTTCAATTATATTACATATCTTTAAAGGCAGCTTTTTTCAAAAAGATTTTTTTCCATACACAAAGTCTGACATCTCCTCTTCGGTATATAGATCCAGTTTACCATACACGGTATTCTTAATATTTTAAGGTTTAAGGTTATGTATTAAACTTTTAAAGGAATACCATTTTAGTCTGAACTTTAATTCAATGCGTTGCTTGCATTTCCTTGTAATTACCTGTGAAATTTACTAGCGATTTCCAAGGGAAAATTGTTTAAAAGTAAATCCTACACCAGTGTACGATCTTCTGGGACAAAAGTTGGGCGAGAACATCTTGTGCAACAGTAGCAGCTCTGTGCCCTTAAACCGAAACAAAGGAGCTGCAGTATTAATAGAAAAGTTTACAGCGGTCATTTCAAAGCCTTAAGGATGTGGAAATGTTGAAATGAAGGAAGTAACAGTATCGGAAAACTGAAAAAGGTTATTCGAGGGCAGGAGGTTGTGTGCTTAGTGTAGCAATGATCAAAGACCCTCTACCAGTGATTCCAGTGACTGAAATCTTCTCACGAAGCAAAGAGGCCAGCTCTGTAGCTCAGGGCCAGCTCTTGATGGATACTGATTAGTGTGAGCGTAAACACTTCCACACTCCTGGCATGATCCCTTTGTATCTCACCTAAGATGGAATGATTATCTCCAATTTTTTGCCGCTCCTTTGATCCTAAATTGCACCACCTTTTGGTTCTTCTGTCCGATTATTGGATATTATTGTATCTCGCCTGCCGTAGCTCCTTTGAAACGTCTTGGTTTTGCGCGACATCTGTAGAACTTTAACTCACTACCTCCAGAAAACCTCTTGAGCTGTTGCATGCATCTGCACGTGCATTTTTAGCTTCTTTTTCACACATACCGATCTAAGTTTTTCCTTGTCAAAGTTAGTCTTGAATAAATTGGTTCTGGCTCAACTTGTTAAAGAGAGTGAGCTGATAAAGTAGTGATTTTGTTTCTTGACGAACAAGAAACTAAACATCCTTACAAGTTCCTTGTCTGCCTGAATTAATTACTGCATTTCCATTAGGATACAGTATATGAGAACTGCTGCTAAACACTAAATGGAGAAGTGGAGGTGTTCGGGATAAACAGTGAATGGCTAAGGGGTTGCATTCTGAAATTCAAATCCAGTTACATTTTATATATATATATATATATATATATATATATATATATATATATATATATATATATATATATATATATATATATAAATAAATAAAGAATCAAGCCTCTGCTTTTAAACATTTTTGTATTCATGTATTATCATCACTTGAATGCAGGTAGGTTTCATCAAAAAATGTAACTTTTTGGACCAAAAAAAAGCAGTTTTATCAAAGTCATGCATTTTCAAGCAGAATACATTCAGATATCATATTCTTTCAACTGTAAAGAATTATATGAATAAGTGAAATTCCATTCAGTAAACAAAACAAACAGACACACATAAGCACATACAAGTCCTGTTATGCAATGCTGAATTTTCAACATCATTCTTCTTCAGTGTCACAAGGTGCTGATTCGGTGCTAATGTTCGGTAATTATTAGTAATGTTGAAAACACTGCTTAACATTTTTGTGGACAAACATACTTAAATTATTTTCCTTTTACCTCAAATACAAATATTTCATAACACTACACTGTAAATGCCTTTACTGTCACTTCAGATCAATGTCAACATAAGTAGATTTTTTGATATGAAAAGAATACTATTAATAATATTTTAATTGTTCCCCAAAAAAATGTCCAGATTTTCAATGCGGTTTCAGACTGGATTCTGGATTCCACAATATAGTCTTACCGCTCATTTCAAGAAACTTACCTCATTTCTGAGCACCACTCACTGACCTTTACACCGTATAGTTATACACTGCAATATTCACAGCTTAACAAGTGGTTGCAGATGACCTAGCTCATTAATGTCAATAGTCTACTATCTTTCTTCCTAGAAAACATAATGAAAAGCAAACCACGTCTGAAATAACATCTGCCTCCTTTTTACGCATCGGAATGTACTCAAAGCCCTCAAAATCATGCAGCGAAAACGCACGGCGCAAGCGCAAACCCGACAACCTCAGCACAGACTGTACATGCAGTATATTTAGAACGTATGCAAATCAACCTTATCTTCTCCTACCTGGTGTCTTTTCTCTCACTCTCTAAATGTAACGTACAGATCTTAGTTTCCTATGAAGTTTTAATTGGAGCCCCAAAAGCTTCTTAGTTCCCTCGCAGAGTCGTTCCGCAATACATCTATGGTGCAACTAATTACTTTTCCGAGCCGGCATAATCCCCAAGACAGATTCTCAAGCATTTCTAAAGATATTTATGACCTTTTTGAACACAAAGTGTTAGGTCACAGTGCCACGGACAGGTATCTTCTAAATATTCAACATCCTGGAATTAATTGAGGAAGAAAGTAAGTTTTACAAAAAGGTTATTTGGAAGGCTTACTAAAACACGAGTGCGAAAAAGTCGACGGCAACACCCGGCATCTCTCAACAGAGCGGTCCTTTGTGCTGTACAATTTCCATTTCCTCATTTATCTTTCGGATACATCTTGCAGACTGACATGACATTAATGAGCAAAAAATTCTCTAAAACTAATTTGAGCCTCAAAGTTATGGGGGGTTTTATGCTAGATTTAGATAATGATGGAAAACCGGTTTTGAGTGGCACATCAAACTTCCCCTGGCTCATTTGTGCTCAGATCAGCACAGAACTCTCATTAAATGGCTTGCGTGCTGCAGACCGGAGTCTTTCATTGGCACGGGCGACCAGCAGACAGCCTGGAAAATAGCTGCTCAGAAACTGAGCGAGTGTTGAATTCTGGCAATACTTACTGTCTGAGTCACTCTCTTTAACTCTGGAGATGATACGCTTTGCTCTGACACAAATAACGTGGCTGGATCCACCATGGCGGGAATAAAGCATCGCTCTTATTGAGGTTTCAATTCATTTACAAAGCATTCCAGCTTTCTGCTCGCCCTGATACGACATAATCAAACATGGCCAGTTAATGTGGACCAAAGCCATTGCAAAGTACCTCATCAGCTTTTGATGAAAGTAAGCAGTCATTTAACAGACAAGGACAATCCCGCCGGATCATTCCAAGCTGAGCTCGAACTAGCAACGCTGATTTGCGGACAGCACCACAAACTCTTCAGATGATCTGTGTTATGAAAGACAAAAGACATACATAAGGCTTTCTTTGGAGTGACTTTTGTTTTTTTTTTGTAGAATATATAGAAAACATTTATATTTTTAGCAATACTATTTAACAGTATTACCGCTTTTCTGTATTTTTGATCAAATTAATAAAAACAACATTATAAAAAAATATATATTTTAAACATTAAAATCTCATAATAAACACAAAATAAATCTCATGTTTTAACCCAAACTTCTCAATAGTATACATTTCAAAAAATGCAAACTGGATAAGATTGTCATAATTTCCCCACCCACATGTTGCTGGGTCAGGGTTATAATAGTTAACTAAAACTGTAACTAAAGTTAAAAGTCACACAAAAATTACTTACTTGAAATATAGTAAACGTTAGCAAATGTACAAAAATACAAAGTACATAACAATGATAAAAACGTTAACTAAAAGTATATATATATATATATATATATATATATATATATATATATATATATATATATAATATATAAATATATATATATATATATATATTAACTGTTCATATATTCTTTTCTTTTTTTTCAAGAATCTTCCACAAAATAAAATAATGGTGATAAATGGCAGTTTTGTTTTGTTCGTCATCTACTATCATATAACACAAAATACTGGCAATATGTATGTTGTTTGTAAAATAATAACAAAAAAAGTCTGTTAATGGGGAATAATGCAGCTTGGCCCCCAGATGGTGTAGTTACAGCATCAACCAGCAAGAGCCAACTCGTCAACTAAACCTAGGCTCCTTGGACCTGTCTTCACAGGGACCACAGGTGGGCAACTTTCAGGAAAGAAGAGCGACTGGGGCAACTGGGGCAATGTGTCACAACAGGAGAGGAACTGAGCTTGGAGCGGCTCGTTCAATATGTAACGCAGCCATGGGAAGCATAGAGAGCTAAGTCTCTGGACGCAAGGTGCCATCTCTGAGGGTCCGAAAGCAGATGGATGGGGGTTGGGGGGGGTGTTTGGAGGCCTGGCAGACAGACAGAGAGCTCAGGCTGTCACACACGCAGAGCTAAGTGACAGCCACCAGCGTGCAGGACCAATTGCTACAATATGGCACCTTGGCCCAGGCCATCACGGGCAGCCTGGCAGGCCGTTCATCTCTAAGGAGATGTACGGCCAGACAGAATGGTGCTTTTTTTTCTCCAGCTTTCCCTTTATACAACAAATTCCTCGTAAATGCAATCCTACTTGGCTCCAACTTCAACCTCCGTTATCAGCTGCACAGATTGACCGCTTGTGTATCCTGTACTCTCCCTCACTCAATAAGTGGCTTTAATTATGTTGAGTGAACAAAAGAAAACTACAACAGATGTTTGTGTTGTGCAGCAGGGGGTCTGAATGAGAGAAGGAAATTGAAAGGGGAGAAAATCTCATGAAAACCAACGCAAATTACAAGAAATGTACTAAAAAATACGTTTTTAATGAGCTTAATTCAATTAATTTAATTAAATTATGCTTTTTTCAATAAAGAAAAGAAGTTTAGTCTTGTTGTTAGAATTAGAATTTTGGTATGCTTTTTATCAAGCACTGGCTGCTGACATATGATAAAGAAAACTGGAAGCTAATTTTATTCTAGCAGAATACTATATTATAATACCTACATAATGAAAAGAACAGTTGACGTAAAAAAATTAAAGATTAAAAACATCTGAACTTTAGATAGATAGATAGATAGATAGATAGATAGATAGATAGATAGATAGATAGATAGATAGATAGATAGATAGATAGATTAAAATCTGTGGATTAAAATATTGAATTCTATTTTTATTATTTTGTATATTTTGCATATTATCTAATACTTTTATTATGCTTTTAAAATTGTTCTTTATTATGTTATTTATTATAGATTTTATTTAATACAATTGATAAATACATATTAATATTCTATAAACATAATTAATATATGAACAAATAAATAATTCAGATTTTTACATATCATTTTAAGTGTTGTAATGTATTTTGACATGTCATATAATACAATTTATAATAGATTTTCTTTAATATACATGTCACCCTGGACTAGTCATAAAAGTCAATTTTTTGTCCCAATAAAGTTCTTAGCAATGTATATTACTATTAAAAATTCAGTTTTGATATACTGACGAGAATATATTCATAGAACATGATCTTTAACTTAATATCCTAATGATTCTGGCAAAACTATCATTTTGACCAATACAAACAATGTATTGTTGGCAATGGCTACAAATATACCCATGCTGCTTAAGAGATGGTTTCGTGGTCCAGGGTCACAATTATTTGTGCATGCGTGTTACTATAATAAAACCGCCTAATGATCATCAATGAAGAAAGATGCTTGTATTACAGGATCTACCAGCATGAGCTAACAAGGTCATGCTAATAAGCCCAACCCTGACCCCTCGGTCATGGCGATGTATATAAAAATACAGCATGTACAAACATCATATCAAGACCAGATGTTTAATGGTTTCTGAGTCCTTGGAAATGGCCTGAAAACAAGCAGAGTGCTATTCTAATGATTAATTGTGGGCAGGTGGGGTCTTAGTGGCACTATGGCGTTCTGTCTGCCTGTTTATTCACCCTCTGCTTTCAACCAACCTCATCCTCTCCAGCATGTCATTCGTTAAATTTACAGCCGTCCACAGAGCAGCTATGCTAATGAGATTTATCCACAGGCTCTTTGGAGGAAACTCCCACATGGTTCATCTTTAGTTTTAATCCGCCTGACAACCGTTATTCCATCAGCATGCGAATCCCACCCATTGGCGTTTACCTAAAAATAAACAAGGTGGAGAAAGAAGGAGAATATCAGACAGATGGATGGATGATGGCACGTCATACATTATGGGGTGGGCACCGCTGTCCAACTTGCAATAATCAGTTTGCAGACAGGACATCCTTGTTCTGCCTTAATCAGCTTCACACACTGGCAAAGCAGGAAAAAAAAAGACTACAGTCACAATGTGATCTAGCACTGTCTTATGGTCTTATTAGATATAATAATAATATAAAAACACATCATCTTAGCCATCAGAACGACTGAATCATTCATTAAACTCAGAGTGTTTCCAGAGTGCTTATTAAAGCCTCATCAAATCAGCGTATGCCCGCGGAGGGCGCCGTCTCAGCTCAGAGATGCTCACTCAGTATGCAGCGCCGAAGTCATTGCTAAGTCTGTTGCCTTTTATTTCGTGGCTTGCCCATCGATCCCCTGCGCTGCTGAACCTTTGTTTGGCCTGCAAAGCCCGAGACATAAATCAAGGTCTGGCTACAGAAAGTTTCTCCACAGGAAGTGGAAGAGGGAGGGAACTGCATGGGGCTGCAGCTAGCATGGAAACAAAGCAACCACAAGCCTGTTTTTTTTTTGGAGTAATACCATCAGCTTTTTAGAATGAACAGCAAAAAAAAAAATGCTAGGTGCCCTGACAACATCTAATGAAAGCTAAAGAGTGGGTTAGTATTTAAGTAGCCTACTTAATTAGTAAAGTATTAGTAGAATTTAGTAACTTGTGAAAAATACTTACATTTATAATGTTTTACATCTACTTTGTGTAAAAATTGCTTACTAACACTGCATTGTTTTGTCTTGTCTTGACATGATTTGGTGCTATACATCAATTCAAATAGCCATCTGATTGCTTTCAAGGAGGAACAAATTAAATTTAAATTGTCATTAACTGATTAAAAAAAAAATTTACAGAATTTTAATTATTTTGGTGTACTATCCCTTTAAAGCATGTGAATTTCTTCATTTCCCGTTCTAAAACTTTGGCCAGCATGACTACAAACAACAACAGCACTTCCAGTACTCGCAGAGTTCGCACATTTCCCAATTTGCTTTGTTTCACAAGCAACCTAAGGTTTTTATCTCCTGTGCGCCATCCGCAACGCAATTCACCACTGCTGAAGCTCCATGAGCTATAAAATCACCATTATGGCACAAGTTGAGCTGATAGGAAATTCATTTGAGAAGCACATTAAGTTAGAATGGTATGCATGTGTTCCTCCCCCCCCTGCAACCCCCTTCCTGGTTATCTTCAGCTTTGCTCAGTAGGAAACTCATTAGCTTCTTGTGCTGGGCATGGAAATAAAACTCTGGCACACTTTGTCTCCATTTCTGAGAAAATTAATTAGAGAGAACAGACACCATCGCCGATGTGCCAGGCTCTATTCTGACAGTTGCTCCTTTTTTCCCCAAGTATCATTATTTCCTGCTGTTGTTGTCGCTTTAGAAATGCTCTGCGCGTCTAAGGGATTGCGGTATCGATCCACTCAGACCTGTTAAAAAACTCTGGATTAAATTTGCTTGTCTCTGGGTTTGCTGGTCATGCTTTTAAAAAATACTGTTTACTGTGTGAGGGGAGACGGTATTGAATTTTAGTGTCTTGGTAGTATATTGGGCCATTTACACAACGCGCACGCTCCATCTCTTTAACACGGGCGGCCAGAAAATTACACGGGATATCTTGGATCTTTTGTTTATTTATTTATTTATGGGTGTTAACGGAGAAGCTCGCGGCGCTACACAAATTGTGCTACACCTTATCTTTTTGGTCTGTAATATTCCTTACTGGATACTCCAACTCTATCTGTGAATGCAATACATGTTTTCCCTGTATCGCCAAAACCAATCACGTTCCCTCCTTCCTCACCTCGCGCGTGTGCACTTGTTAACAGATAAGGCCAAACTCCTTTACCAAAGGACAATCATAAAGAAATAACAGCATTGTCTAATAATGCAGACACCGTAAAACTTAAGTTTATATTGTTAGTAGGTAGATGAATAAGTTTTTGAACTTGACAACAAAAATGTTTCCATGGCAATAGATGCTGCAAAACAAGACGATGCAATGACCAAAGATATCTTTCTACATTTGAATGTTTTTTTTTTTTTTATAATATCATGAGCTTTTTTTGTTATTAAAAAAAGTGCGAGGTGCTCTGACAACATCTTGTGAGAGTTCTGGAAAATCCAAACAAATCAATTAAATATTTATTACAAAATATGTAGTTAAACTGCTGTTCACCTCTATTTTTGACTTAATGGCTTTCTAGCTTTATCTGTGCATTAAGTATAAAAAAATGTTTAAAAATATAGTAATTTAGAGTAATTTTTTGTATTGCGTTGATGTTTTGCAATGTTTTCATGCTCAAATTATTTACACTGCCATTTTAAACATTAAAAAGGATAATTGAATTTGTATTAGTTTCTGAAGGATCATGTCACTGAAGACTTTAAAATTCAAATACATATTAAAATATTCAAATTTACAATATTACTATTTTTACCATATTTTTGATTAAATATAACTTTAGAGAGTCTTTCAGAATTGCGACTCTAAACTTTATTTAAGTTTTCATATTATTGTAAAGTGGCCTTTATGTCTACATTGGACAGATATAGCTAAATGGACCCTTTGGACAAACTTATATGAATAAATACAGAAAAACAACAAACAATGCATAAATACTCACAAATGTTGATGTATGTGACTCACTGACATGCTATGTGTTCAATATTAGGAGCTATTATCAATGGACAAACTTGGACCAACCTTCTACATGCCTGTTGAGTGTCCTCAGCTTCTCCTCATTGTTGTCCTCCTTTCTCACTCTTGATTGAGGGTGGAGTGGGTTATTGAACTCTGGGTAAAACACCAGAGGGACTTGACGCCCTCTTGTAGAAGAGGTGATTGGAAGGTGGGTTTTTTTTTCCCAGCTGGAGCAGGTCGAGAGGAGCAGCATCTTGGTGATATAAAACATTGATCAGCATTGATTTTGTGTGTCTGCGAGTGCACCGCCCTCTCCGTCTCTCCTCGCTCGCCACCTTCCCGTCTTTCAGGCTAAGCTATGAAACGATGTTTACTCCACGGTTTCTTAGTGGGCGGCATTTTGTCTGAACAGAAGATGGTGGAAAAATCTATACAATAGATAAATAGAAGAAAAAATGTAACCTTCTCAGGGAATGAAGAAAGGAGAGGGAACCAGGGACAAAGGGAGGGAAGAAAATAGAACAGGTCCATTTTCTGCTTCATGCCACAAGGCGTGCACGTGTCCTTTTTAGCATCGTTCTGCAATTCATCCTCCAGAATGTACGAGTTCCTTTGACATCATCCTAAAATAGGCATTAATCAAAACAGTAGTTCAACCAAATGTTTATTGCCAAACATGCAGTGGTTTTATAGTTGCATTGCTGCTTTAAATGAAATTGACCAATCACCGGAGGGGTTTGATGAGTCGTTGAACAAATAAGGTCAAAATAAAAGCATATTATATTAAATTAAAGTTTTTTGACCTTGCATGTACGTCAAACATGTACGTTTTTTGGGACTCCTAAAACCAAAATATTAACCTTACATAAACCATAATAGGGGAACTTTAACAACTGCACCAAAAACTTTATAAAGTTTTGATTCATGGTTACAAAAACACTTTTATCTATTCAGCTGGACCCTGTTGGAGTCTTGCGAGGCCCACCAGGTAATTTGAGTTTGAGCCCCTGGGTTTCAGCTGTGCTTCAGCATTCCACGACAGCTGAAAATGTAAAGTTGCATTTCATTTCTCACTCTTGCAGAGCTATTAAATCCTGCGCTCTAGATTTTCCTCAGCAAGTTCAGGCAAAGGTGGCGCAGTGTTAAGGGAGTCCGAGACTCAGCGAGGGCATCAGCGCTTTGCCGCAGAGCGCGGGAGCCTGGCCTAAGGCCCCCCAACCACTCGCCGGTGAGGCATGGAGGCCACAGTGCTGAAAATCCCATCAAGCCGCAGTTCCAGGTCCACGCGCAAGAAAGATGAAGCATGCTAGCTCATCAGGGGACACGACCAAGCCCTGATGCCTCTCCTCTTCTTGTCCCCCTCCCCAAAACTCTCTCCACCTCTCTTTCACATTCACTTCCCTTTAGGGAGAGTGTTGCAAGGCCAACAAGCCGGAACCCCATGCGCTGGCCTCAGGGGCTGTCGTTCGCTTGTTGAATAAAGGAGCTGACTGGCTGATTGATAGACCCGCACCAGTCCATGCCCCTCGCACGTTTCTTGGTTCACTGCCTTAAATAAGAATCCTTTGCCGGGCAGCCTGGTTTCAGCGTTCGTTAAATCTGGTGCTTGATGGATGGCACCAATTTTCTGCCAAACCCGGATGAACCACCTAAGCATCCCCCCTTCCCTTCTCTGCCTCAGGTAAATCCCCCAGAGCCCGGGCGAACAGGAGTACTCTAAAACGGTATCAATCACACCAAAGGCCACTCTGCCATGGCGCAATGTTTCAATTATACCTCCCGCTCCCTCTCGACCGTATCGCCCTGTCCCGACACCCCCACTGTGCCCTCCGGCCAAACGGAGAGCTCTCCGTCTCCTCGGCAACAGGCACCTCTTTATCTCTTTTAATTCATTTCAGGGTTATTTATAAGCAAGTCTATCATCCCCCCAAGGGCCGTACCAACCCCAGAGCTGACAGATGCTGCCAAAGCCAGAGTAAGCCGCTCTCACCTGCTAGCGCGCCGCTCGGACCGAAAAGAATCGTCTGGAGCCCACAGGGCCCTGAGCTTTGTCAGTCTGGCGCGATGGGAGACAGACGGGTGAGAAAAGTTAAGCAGGTGCAAGCACAGAGTCTCTGGTGTGTCAGGGTCATTTGTTACCCAGCAAGGACAGACAAGTTCCCCTCAGACACGACTCGGCAGATGGGAGGTCACTCTTGCGATGGCGGGAAACCTTCGACTCGGAACAGTTTAAGCAGCCCTGTGATGTTACAAGTCTGACTGTTAGTATCAAACAAAGAAATCTGAAACATCATCGGAAACAATCACTTTGGAATTGACAGCTTATTCAAAATAGTTTCTGTCATTAAAGGGACAGTTCACCCCCACCCCAAAAAAAAAAGAAAAATCAAATTCAGTCATTATTTACTTACCCTCATTTTGTTTTCAAACCCAAAGAGTTGCTTTTCTTCTGTGGAGCACAAAAGGAAAATTAAAGTGTTATAAAAAATTTAAATGTTACCATTTACTAACCCACTTGTTGCTAAAAAACCCATTAGACTTTCATTCATCTTCGAAACAAATTAAAATATTTTGATGAAATCTGAGAAATTTCACTCCCTACACTGAAAGTCAGTTTCAACAAAATGTGTATACAAATTTTAGGAACCTAACCCTTATGAATTAAGCTGTTTACTCAAAGTCTTCTTAAGAGACAAAATCACTTCATATGTAGAATTACATTTTTTTGCAATGACATGAGGGTGAATAAATTATTAACAGAATTGTAATTTTTGAAAGAACTAACCTTTTAAGATGAAATTTATTCACTGATAACATTCTCTGCCTCAGCTCTCAAATCTCATTTAAATTTGTGTATATTTTTTTCACAAATTCTAAATGATGACAAAATTTTAAGTTCTGGGTGAGCTATGCCTTAATTATAGTACATGGCCTGACTTAAAATTAAATTGCACCAGTAGAACTGTGCCTCTGGTATGTTACGAGAAATTAAAAGCTCCCCACCCCACCATCTGCATCTACCTAAAAATGAATAATTAAAATGGTACATTTAGTTAGAAGATTTATAATCCACCATCAAAAATAAAAAGAAAACATTATCCATTCAATCAAATAAATTCCACCATTACATCAGTGTAATTCTGAATGTCATAAAATTGTATAATTAATGAAACAGTCCGTCATCTTTCTCCATTGCTCCCTCGGCTAATCAATGTCACATTCAATAAGCACCCATTTATGACATTTCCAAAGTTTCAGCTTCAGATATTACGGCTAATTTTTCTCAATCTCCTCATTTCTTCAGACACTGATTTTGAGAGGCATCGCAGTTGGTGAACCAGAGTTTCACTTCGGCACAGTTCATAAAGTATGACATTACTCAAGGTCAAGTAGCACTCGGAGCAGCCAAGGTCCTGTTTGCAGCAGTAATCCCTTCCTTCCATTCCTCGGTATCAAAGCATAGCGTGCTCGTCCATCAGAACAGCTGGGTCCTCAAACAGGAATGATCCACTGTGGAGATCCTGCCCATTACCAGTCTCATTAATTAGCCTCATCTTTATTATCTCCCTCCAGCCATGACTATTGATTAAAAATTCAAAACGAAATGAAGCTAGATCAATTCACCTCTCATTAAATCATCAACCCTTTATGACTGAACTACCAGAACTTAAGTTTACCTTTCACACAAGGCCTGGCATGCGTCATCGCTCAGGGAACTCATGGATGTGTAAAGTTGCTAAATGTGACATGCCCCCACGGGGGGGATCTTCATCTCTAACTATGAGGCAAGAAAAGAAATCTATTAAAAGCATGCTTTTAACCACTCATTAGTATCTACTTCAGAAAAGAGTCCATGTACAGATATGGTTTAGCAGGGCCACAGGTGCTCTAAAATGCCTCCACACACAGGAGATATCATTTAATGTACTATGTCTCCAGATGAGTTTTTTTTTTTTTTTTTTGATAGCGCTACTCGATTTTCATTAGCTTGAGTATATCATTCAGGACCGATCATTATTTTATTTGCTATGCATATCCGATTGTTCATTGATTTTAAAATTATATATATATATATATATATATATATATATATATATATATATATATATATATATATATATATATATATATATATATATAATGGAAGAATTGCCTAAATTAAAAGTCTCCACTATTCTTGTGGGGGGAAAAAAGCCCAAGATGGGTCAGCTGGTCTCGTACTTCCATAACTTGGCACAAAGCATGGCACAAATATATATACCAAAACACCTTGACATATTTTTACGTAGATGATGTATTCCTTAAAAACTAAATATATTTCAACTAAATAATAAAAAAAGAATCAATGCATCAGTAGCCTTTTGAATATTAATTAACATTGCACTGTGCAGAACAAGAGCAGGAAAGTGTTAAAGTAAATTGGGTAAATTTTGATTTCATGTTGACTTAAAGGTCATTTTAGACATTTAGGCACGTGGTATGAAAGGCATTTTGTTTTGAAGGGAAAACAAGTATATGTGACATATCTTTCATATACACATATGACATAAACACTGCATATATTAACGAACAAAAAACGTGGCCTTTGCTTCTCTGATGGCATATAAGTTAAGAAATTATTCATTTTTCAAAGCTCTGAAGCCAAAACTGCATTTGGACGAGCCAGCACACAATCTGGTTCCATTCCTTTTCATAAACCATAATACAGCAAGTGGACTTTTGGACATCTGATGACTGGTTCTTCTTCTAGTAGTGTGCTCTCAGAGGGGGATGAGGAAGGAGACACAGCCAGATACACACCTGGGAATGGAGCCGATGGGCTTGATTCACCCTGGCACACAAACAGAACAACTGGCGGGGCTCTTCTGCAGATGGGCACGCAGGTGGGCATAAGGCAGGGCAGGAGGGAGCGCAGGGGGCCTCTGCCAGGTTTGTGTCGTCCTTGTAGCTCAGAGTAGGTGCACTTCTTTTTTCCAGTTGATCACATCTGGGCTGAGGTCCACAATGCCTCACTATCAAACAGGGGAATCAATGTGAAGCTGTACTGCCCCCTTAAGGAGCTTCGCGCAACTTCCTGGAACCGCCAACCGGCGAACGCTGCATTACAGCGCACATATATTTCTCCACGCAAACGCACGCCTCCAGATGAAGCTACCTTGAACTTCGAGGCGAATTTATGCGGTTCCGCGTCAAACAAATCCATTTATAGCGGATGAAAAAGATACGGATGCACAGTTGGAGTAAATGTTGAACAGATTTCGTCTAACAGGTCATTCCATCACCAAGCGGTGGAACGAGCGCTTCGGTTGGGTCTAAATGAGAACAGCCGCGTTGTTTGTTGTTTTTGGGCACAAGCGCGCTTACTCACAATGTGTCATCATGAGTCATTGAGCTTCTGTTGGTATAAACAACAGCCGCACGGCTGCAAAACGATTTATCAGCGACGAACGCGACGGCACGTTATCGAAAGCCGCGGCTTAACGCAGACCCCGCCCACCTCGTTAAACCGACCCTCCCACGAAGCGATAAGCTTAACCTCAAACAATATTAAAACGCCGTGTTTAATCCAATCGCTTGACACACACACACACACACACACACACAAAATATATCACTGTAGACCGGCAAAGCCACAAACAGCATTGATTTCTGAGGAATGGAATACAGACAGCTAATCGATACGAGTGTGTGTCTTCCGCGCAGGCCGTGAGTGCAAATCAATGTCGTGAAGGCGTCATTGACAGGCAAAGTAAACCTGCTCTAAAGCACAGTTAGTGACCTGGTTAGCGCCAACACTTTAGAAGAGCCACATGTTGTCCAAATCACCCTGGAATTCAGGTGAAAACATGAGCGCTCCATTCACAACAAAAATTGATCGTTTTAGGCAAAAGACTTGCTGAGAGATTGGATCAGTATTTACCGGAATAGCGCGGCTAAAAAAGAAAATCCCCACATCATCTACCGAGCTTCATGTCGTTTCAAACCTGTATGACTTACTCTTCTTTCTGCAAAATAACTTTTGCGTTGCACAAAGACGTTCGGAATGATACGAAGGCAAATACGTTGCAGCTTACATTTATGGGTGAACTAACCCTTCAAGTAAATATGAAATGCTGTTGAACATTTTATTTCTGTAATGTGCGTTAGAGATGGAAATAGGATATTCAATGCAAGACTGGACTTAATTTTATCCTGAGGCATCTTGCACCTATTTTTTTAAGGGGGCAGCACTGGCTCTCCTGGTGCCCTAGGCAAGATAAGACGTGACCAGAGGAAAAAAATACTTTAATAATTCGGTGGTTCTCCATATTAGTCTATGGCAGGACTGGTATTGTACTGAGCAAATTTAATAAGGCAATTATAATCGTGCAACAGTCTAAAAGATTATTTTTGGAAGCTGCATTTAAAATCAGTATGCTTAACATTGGATTGGTAAGGATTCCCCCCCTCAATTTATCCATTAGGAATTGATTGAATCATGAAAAGGAGTCTCAAATTTACAGAGCCCCAAAGGGACATGTTGACGCAAAAAGTATGAGATAGGAGGATTATATTCAATTATATTTCATTGCTTTTGCATTCTCTCTGAAATGTCTCGCATTCCCCTGAGGTAATAACGGTTTCTCAAACAAATAAAAATAATAGTTTCTCTGTGGAATGCGGAATTTTTGGGAGAGACATTTTTTCTCCCATAGCCATGTAGGTTTCATACAAATGTAAATAAAAGTTGCTTTGGAGAAGTAAATAATTACATATTGACTATTATTAAGACAAACTATTTTTTCTCTTGCAACAGTAATGCATGCACAATACAACACATGAAATTAAAAATGCCTATTTAATTACATGTTGACTTGTGTATTCAGCGCATTGAATCTTAGAATTTTAAAAAAGAAGTTCTATAACAGAGAAAACTAAATTCTCTTAATGTGGTACTGTGTTGTAAGTCTTGTCCAATGAATGGCCCAAACATATTACTGTCAGGCCACCCTTGGTCTTTGCCCTTTCCTGCTCATCAAATCACTGCTCCACCTCTGTCCCAAACTCAACTAAATGATTTATTGATCCAGGGCAACCTCCATATAACCTGTAAATTACCTCAACACTGTGTCATTATCTACCAATGATGAGCAGGGCCCAAAAAACCAAGAAGATGCCTCTCTGAGGAGACTTCATTCAATGCTGGACCAAAGTCTGATTCAAACTTTGATCAGGCTTAACCTGCTTTGCAATAATTACTATTCCTGTGAGGGGCTAGAGTAGGTTGGAGGTTCAATGAATCCATGGACCCATGACCGCCCTGCCTGAAAGCCTCGTTTGAACTTAGCGAAGAGATGCAGCCCAATCCGCCAGTAAGGAAAATGAGGTAGAAACGGAGCAAACCGACATTCAAGACTTCTCTGTAAAACCTATGTACGGTGGTCGTCTGGCATGAAATATCACACTAACTAGATCTAAACTATTTGCAATTGCAAAAGAGCTTTTCGGAACTGAAAACACCCAGGTGTCTATTTCGTTACCATAGAGTTGTTGGCGTTAGTAATTCTTTTTAAAATTACGAACTACGCACAAACACGATTGGGTATTTCCACTGAATTTGCAATTCAAGCTTCCCGTACTTCTGTCATTCTTTAGCCCTTCAGAAATCCTACACCCTGCGCCAACCTCACAACAAAAAAAGTCAATGTTGTTCCAAAAAAAAATCATTCATTAACTTCTACATTTTCTGCCCACAAATTAGTAACACGATGAAAATCCATAGTGAACTACACACAGGGCTGAAGCTGGCAGAACCAACTGCACAATGCCAAAGAAACTAAACTAATAACCACTGGAAAGACGAGCCAAAATTGCATCGCATACCAGTGCCAAAATCCATGTGCTGTTCAAGTCCAGTAACACTATCAAACGGGAAAATAGTGAACCGAATAGTGAGTGGGTGGCATCATTCGACCACTGAAGACACAGTGTATCATTAATGTAGAGCAGTACAATTAATGCAGAGGAGAAAGTACAATTAATAACTCATAACTCTTGAGAGAGGTCAAAAGTTTAATGGTACCATTTTACTTCAATATCAGGCTAATTATATTCAGGGAGAGAAAAATACTGAAATTACAAAGTACAGGATTCTTGTGCCATGCCAATGCACTTCAACAAGCTTCAAGTGAAGGACTAGAAAAGCAGGTGAACACTGCCCTCCTGTGACGCTCTGGAGAACGATACTGTTTCAGTACAGCTGGTCAAACGTAGCATTTGCCCTAGCAGGACATGTGAAATCCAAAGCAAAATGCGCAGTTGTATGCACAAAATGAATAAATACTTTCATTCACTGCCATTTGTTTTGACATACAAACAGAAATGTATTAATCGGAGACATTTTGCATATTTTCAGACATTTTTAAAAGTTAAACACATGATGAAGGAACACACATGAGATGTAAATTTTTTTCTGAGAATTTGTGTTAACAATAATGATAAAAAAAAAAAAAAAACAACAACATGAAATTCCAGTCTGAGGAAAGCTGACGGTAGCTATGCTCTGGTGAGTTTCTGGAACATCAGCAGTCTACAGTCTGTTTGGGTCAACCAGGGGCCCGCACTGTCAGGGGCCTATTAACAAGATCTCCAACAGCGTAAAATCCACAAGCATATAGTCCCAGTGAAGAAAATCCCCCAAATAAGTTATTAAAATACCATGAAGCAACACTAAATGGTTATTTGAGGTACACAAGTACTGGAAAGGCAGCTGCCATATGTCTACATGCTCCATAGCTACTTTTAGAGCAGACACTTTGCTTGACAGATTCATTGTTTCACCAGAGTAGATGAGTGCGCTTTCACAGTTGTGTGAGAAGAGCTAAAAATAAGCTTGAAGGTCGTAGATTAGAGAAAGCTTGCAGTGTGAGTCGATTGTCAGCCTGCTGGAAGACCATTAAACAAACACAACAAACACAAAGGTGACCCTTGCACAGCAAAAAAAAAAATAATCTGATAAAGATTAACTGACTAAGCATTTAGTGTTGTGCCCTTATTGCAAAACAGTAAAATTAGGCAGCACAGCATAATATTTAAAACAAGATGAGCAGCACACATTGATTTAATACGAAAAGACAAACAACTATTTCATGTGGCAGGAAAGAGTTTCGTAATTGTGGCAGTAATGGAGTAATGCTTGTAAAAGGTCTGTTGGTGATATATTTGGCACTACGTAATGACAGTTTAGCGAATAGTGAAAAAACTGTTGGTCATTGGTCAATGACTGCTGGTCATTTCAAATGCAGCCACAAGCACCCAATTTTTAATATGATTATATCAAATATTGGTGCTTATGAGACAAAAGTAGGGAAGATTTGCTGCATGCATGGCCTAACTTTACAGAAGTGCAGCACTAGTGCTTGCAGTTAAAAGCCATATACTGTTTTAAACGCATTCACAAAATTGTATTTCAGAGAAATCAAGCTGATGTCCTATGAGAAGATGATCTGAAGAGTAAGTAATAGTTTTCCTTGCAAGAGGAAGATTTATGTACAGTACTGGTAAAATTTCCCTTGTTAAAAATGCTGATTACAGAAGACGAAGCATACATTGTGCAAAAATCACCTGTCACAGCCCATTAGTACATCCTTAAAGTTAGTTTATTTGGCAAGACGCATATGTGAAAGCTTAATTGTGTCAAGGTTTTGGGCCGGAATATCAAAGACATTCACTGTTTAAATGCAAGGCACAGATTAAGACATTAGCTTTAGATTATCTATTGCATGTTTAACTGTTGTAATGGCACTGAACGTCACAACCAAGCTGATGAAGAATGTCAGAATGTGCAAATGGAAGTTTACTTCTTAAACAGCCCTGTTTACATTGTAAGATTTAAACCCTGGATGAATAACTATAGCTAATTTCCCTGAAAAAAAAAATCAACACCATCACAAACGCTTTAAATGGAAGACATGCTCAAAACTCCAGATGCTTCCCATGAGTCTCACTGAACCCATTCAAAGTAAGCAATTTCATCAAGATCAACTGGATAATCTGTTAGGTGTATTGGCTCTTTGTTGTCATATCGTTCTCCTTTATAGCTTTTCCAGCGTCCAGCTGGTAAATAGATATCCCTTTCTTGCTTGCCAGGTTCCAGCACTGGTGCCACCATCAAGTCATCTCCTATTAAAAACTGTGAGTCAACTCTATAAGCCGTTTCATCACTGGTGGCGATCCACCATAGTGGGCGAATTATGGGGTCCCCAGTGTCCAGAACTTCTCCAGCCAATTCTATGACCCTGGGAGCCACCAATGTCTCATGTAGCTCAGTGAACCGTTGAGCAATAGCCACCACTTCGTCATCATACTCCCAAGGAGGAATGGAGAACTGCATGGAGGGCATGAAAGCAGACAGCTCCAGCCACCGAATATAGAGCTCACGGTCTGGTAGCCTGCCATTTCCATCAGTACGATTGGGATAGGCATTGCCTCCAATCATGTCTGGCAAGATGAACTGGTAGCCCAGGATGCTAATGGTGAGGACGGTTGGGATCAGGGACTTGAGGCCAAGTTCATAGCCCCACACAGAGTCCCGGTCAATTAGACGGAAAAAACAAGAGATATTCTGAGAGCTGTAGCCGGACCGAAGTTCAGCACGTTCGTTAAAAGGAATGGCCATTTCTGTGTAGCGGCGAGTGAAGGTGCTTGGGTCGGGGAGATGAACTCGAGTTCTGAACTGCCAGGGCAAGTAGTTTGTCTCGCCTGCATCCAATTTGAAGGAAGAAACGCCGTATTTGTGACGTAAAGAACGAAGCTGGGATGTGAACCAGTTGCGAGCTTCTGGATTGGTAAAATCAAGGATTCCACCAATACCATTCCACCATTTAACCAATGCAGGAAGTTGGCCTGTTGGCTCCATCACAAACAGGCCTTTCTGTACACATGGCCCAAAATTAGCAGAATCATAATTCACAAAGGGATGAGTCCACAGGGATACCAGGAAGCCCCCTGCCTTGAGCTTTTGAAACATGGCAGAAGCATTTGGGAACTTCAGTGTGTCGAATTCAAACTCCCCGTATTGACTAGTATAACGATCATCAAGCTCTAAGTGGCTACAGTTAAAACCATGTTTGCGTATATTCTCAGCATAAGTTAAAAGCTTTTCCTGGTTGATGTCCTTCTTATGTAAAGCCCAGGTTGACCATATTGGATGCCGGAACATTTCCTTGGCAGGCACTTTGTTGGGTTTGGGGAAGTATCGACGAACCATGACTTTGTGGATTGAGGTCACATCTTGGCCAACGCAGACTCTGTAACTAAGTTCAGCATAGGGAGGTCTTCCAGGTGCAGGTTTGTATGGACTGTCCTGATATCGTGCCTGGAAGTACATAGTTTTCTCTGTATCATTCCAGCCCAGGTGGAAGGGCACAGAGTCATTGATCTTAATGGCAGTTGCATTGGATGAAAGCCAGTAGCGCTCCAGGATGCCTCCAAAGTCATGTCGATTGGAGTACACGTCGCTAGTGACAAAAGGTTTGGGTGCCTGCTGGCCTGATATGGCGATAGGCCAATGTTGAACAGCAGTCTCAGCACCACCATACCACTGCGATTCATTGTAGGACATGGCGTGTTCCACAGGTCGGTCTGACTCCAACTCTTCCCAACGCACACGGTAACACACAACCGTCTCCTTTGGTTTCACTGTCATAATAAAGAAGTTCACCTTGCCAGCAAACGAACGCGAGCAGCGAAGGATCACTCCCTCCTTGGAGCAAGAGTCGAGATCAAGGGTGCCAGATCTGAAATCAGAAAGCATAAATAAGTTTCCTTTATAATTAATTACAACTCCCCAAAAACAATGGCATATATTAATAAGTCAATATATCTGAAGAATGACTTGAACCCAGCATGTGTTTTAAAGGGTTACTCCAACCCGTCGTTCCTCGGAACACAATTAAAGATATTTTGGATGAAAACCAGGAGGCTTTTGACTGTCCCATTGACTGCCAACCAGTGGACATCGTCAAGGTCCAATAAATATGAAAGACATTGTCAGAATAGTCCATCTGCCACCAGCAGTTACGATTCAACCGCAATGTTATAAAGTGACAAGAATACTTTTTGTATGCAAAGAAAATAAAAATAACTACATTTATTTATCAGTTATTCTCTCTTCTGTTTCTCTCCGTGCCACCATAGCACCATTTTGGATATGCCAAGAAAATTCACTGGAAGCAAACAGTGTACATGGTTAGGTGCCAGCCGTTACAAGGATGCACTGTTCATTCCAATCAAAGTGTAAATACACGTAGAAAACGTATCCGTGTTGACATGCATACACTAATTGCATCCAATAGATATTCTCCAGATGGAGCTACGGTGACGTGGAGAGACATAGGGGAAACAAACTGTTGAATAAATATTGTTATTTTTTACTTTTTCTGCATTTCAAAAGTATTCTCATCACTGAAAAAAAATAAATAAATACAGATTAAACCACTAATGGCAGATGGACTATTCTGACTATGGACTATGTCTTTCATACTTTTCTGGACCTTGAAAGTGTTCATTACTTGGCAGTCGATGGGACAGTCAAAATCCTCCTGGGTATCATCCAAAATATTTAATTGTGTTCCAAGGACAAACAAAGCTTTTAAACAGGTATGGAATGACATGGAGGTAAATGATTAATAAAAACTAAATATTTTGGGGTACAGTAACTCTTTAAAGTACATTTTTTTCTTTTTAAATTACTCATTTTACTGGTACCAATTATTTTAATATCAGCACAATGCATACTGACCTGAAACCCATCTTCAGAACAATCCTCCCAGCCTGGTTGCGGATGAGAAAGCCATCCTTGTTCAGATCAAGCAATTCCGTCTTTAGCAGGTCAGCTTTACGAAGGGAGGCAATATAGTAGCACCATGCAGTCACTGCTGCAATCACCAGAATCGCACCAATAACTCCAGCCCCCACCAGAGGGCGACTGTCCTTGTCTATCTTCTTGATGGGCATGCCATCAGTAATTGTTCCTCCTGCGCCTCCTGGGACTACTTGGTACATTCTGAGTCTTTGTTTTTGAATTCACAGTTGAAAAGAAGGTAATAAAAACTGAAGGCTAAAATTTTATACAGTCTATAGAAGACATTTGGCAGACAGAGAACAAAAGTAAATAACTCGCTAAATTTGTGCAAAATGGAGTTATGCCTCCATTTTTTCTTCTCTCAGTGTAGCATATTCCTCTTGTTCATTATCCCTTATGAGCCTGCGGAAAAAGAGTGGCAAAAGCGTCAATGTAAAACGTTGAAACGAAGTCCAAAGAAAAATCTACTTGTCATGCAAATATAGGAATTAAAAAAAAAACTATCATTTGAGCTTTGATATCGACCTGAATTGGTCTGCTGGGAGGTAAAGATATAAACAAAAGCAGTTTATTCATGCTGCCAAGACTTCTCACTGTGGCAGTGTGTGAATTGACTGCACCAGAGGACAACACAAGGGCCTCTGGGTCTGCAGTATGCAACGCCACCTGCAAAACTTTGAGACTGGCTAAGTGCCACCAGACACACTTGGTTCAAATGAAAAGCACAGTTAATGGACAACGTTTTTTCTCCTGAAGAAGGATCTAGAACAGCTGAACTGCCCGTGTTTTTGAGGGAGATGTACAGCACACTAATAAGGTGCATCAGTGATTGCCTACCTTTTTAGTAGCCTTAGCGAAACAAAATTTTGTCAGCTGTCATAAAAAAAATCTGAATAAAAAAACATTTTGAATCAGAATATTATATGAGAAGTAAAAAATGTTTTTATTATAATCACGCATCTATAGTTTATCCCACAAAAGTAAATGGCACAGTCAAAAAAAAAGGCCAAATATTAAATTGAGGTATGAATTAACTCAATGTCATGCGCAATGCTGTATGGAAGCGAGCGTTCAGTTTTTCTTTTGTATCGTGACGTATATCTGAGTGTGAATGATTGGAGATACACACACAAAAAAAAAAAAAGTAGGGCATGGTCTGTTTAACACATGTTTTTTAACTAGTTATAATAATATTCTTAATAGCACACTTCAACAGTGTTGCTACAGCAATTTTAAAGAAACTGGAAAAAGTGAAAGAACAAAACTACTCCAAAAAAAAACAAACATAATACCATCAAAACTGAAAAAATTCATTATTCTACTGTTCTGCTGCATTCAGTACTTCTGGTAATGGACATTTTCACTAGTAACAAAAGGCATGTGATCCTCAGCCAAAAGACACTTTAGTTCTTCCCTAAATGAAAGAAGATTTCGCAAACTAGGCTGAGTAATTGTCATGCAGAGACATAGGCCGAAGAAGAAACTGGTATGTTTAACAAGGATACTTTTTGAAGTAAAAAAAATAAATCTAACAGTTAAATGTCTGTCTTGCCTAAGCCTATACTAACAAGAGATGTTTTTGAAAGGATGAGGCAATCACGTATTATCTCTCAGCGCTCAAGTAAACTCAATTTTGCTGATTCGGTACATGTGACTACAAAAAATAAAACTGGTTCTTTAGTCTTTGCTAACTTGGCTTATTCAAGACGCTGACAGCAGCACACATGGGCATGTAAATAGGTCAGAGAACTGTATCACCACGTTGTGTGATGAGTGAACATTTACTAAAATAGCCAAGCACTGGACACACGATTAATATTGGCTGACCTCTTAAAGAGGCTTGCACGTTTCTTATTTTAATACCTCAGGACAGACGAGACCCAGCACACAGATATAACGTCGGTCAAAGTGAAACATAGCACCGAGACATGCGGTAGTCTCTACAATAACATTGTGACTGGTTTAAACCTGCTTAAACGGCAACATTATTACGGGATGACCCTCTTTACAAAACAGTTCAGTATTTTATCACAGCAGGCATACGGAACAAGATAAGACAGAGCCTGTGGTCGATATCAGGCAAAGGGGAGTCGACTGTAAAACACACGCAGTGTATTATTACCGAGGCTGACAGGAGGAGTTCGCTATTTGAATGCCTAAACATTAATAGTTAGGTGAAATAACACACTCACCAGCTTGAGGACTGTTGGTTTCGTGTCTTGTTGACATGTTCCCTCGAACAATTCAAGACGTTGAACTCCGTGTCTTGTTATGGGAGGAGTTTGTGTGGCGACTCGCTCTTCGCTCTGCAACTCTGGGAAATTGAGTTTTATGGGCTACTCAGCGAAAGGGAATATTGGGCGAATAACGAGGATTGAGTTCGTTTGGCTGTCAGCAAGCAGTCTAACAAAGAAAACAGCACTTAACAAGTTTGTTTTCTGTTGATCTTAAAAATATAACACGGTCCCGCCAAAACACTTCCGCGAACTACACGCCTTAACTTTACTTTCGAACTAAAAACTACTTTATTTTAACACGTGGATCGTTGAAGTGTGTGGTATAAATATAATGACATATTTTTTTTTCCATATTGTTATTTTGAAATAGCATTAAAATGTTTTAAAACTTTCATGAGGTAGCCTGTTGGCTAATGGTTTTGAATTCAGTAGCTAACTATTTTAACTCTTTGTTAAAATAGTATTTAAAGTTATTTAAGTTGTGTGAGTTAACCATTTTAAAGCATTTGACCTTTTTACGAATTTTACCTATTTTATGAAAAACCTTGAGGCTCAAGCTTGAATGTGGTGTAGTTACTATGGTTCCCATGGTAATGTTTGTAAGACTAAATAACAAACATTTAACAGGCACATCATAAATTGTTTATTTGTCATGTAATGCACATTTAGATCCAAAAATACGTTCCACAGTCAATAAAATGAAGCTGCACCCAAGCATATTTAACAAGGCAGGAGCTCCAAACAAGTAACGTACCTCAAAAATACATTGTAAAATGACATTATTAAACTAACAATAAATGAGAAAAAAAATAGATATAAAATGCGCAAACAGTGTGGCTTTTAGAAGTGCCTTGCTTCTGACACGAACTCTGGGTGGATGATGTAGTGTCCAACTTTATATGGCTTCACCACATGGAAACAGCTGTGTCCTTCACTGCAAACCAAAACATCTGGATTTAAAAGGGATAATCTCAGACATTCAGATGCATCAACAACAGAGCCATGTGTTACATTAAAAGCACTGAATCAAAACATTGAGTTGTAATACGTTTGTAATGTTTGAAATCTGATCAACCTGCCTCTTGTTAGTAAAATTGAAGTTGACAGCCTAATTATTTATTAATTTATTTGTGTGTTTATGTATTTCCTACAAAAAAAAAACAACTACAACAACAACAATACACAGAAAATTAACGGTTTCCATTAAAATACCATTATGAACCATAACATTTTTCCAGTTAAACATTACAAAATTCCTTTGGGCACTTTTTCAATCCATTACATTTTCTATTGTGTTTTGGACAGGGTTCAATTTATTTAGCATGAGTTTATTTTGTTAGTTGTATTGTTATTTCATTATATTGTTTTGTTTTATTTATTATATATTTTAAGGACTTTTTTTTAGTAAGAAATGCTTCTTTAGCACCAAATCAGATCCGATCATGGCACTGGGGACTAATAGCTGCAAATCTGAATTATCATTACTGGAATAAATCAATATTTTTCAAATATAGTAAAATAAAAACTATTTACTGCATGTTCAAATAAAGGCAACCTTTGTTTTAGTTAGTTAGTCAGTTAGTTAGTTATATTATTGTCCTGATTTACTTTGTTTGCTTGCTTTTTTCTCCCAAGATTTTGGAATAAAATACCTGCAATCAGTAGTGGATTTTGAGCGGGATCTGTGATGATGGGTAACCTGGTGTTTGAAGTTTTTTAAAGCTGGCATGATGTCCATCTGTTGGTTCCAAGCTGATCTAATGCGATCTGTGTCTGAATATTTCCTGAGAACCAAAAAAAAAAAAAAAAAAGATAAAATCTTAAAAGAAATGGACTTGAGGACAAAATTATAGCTGGTAAACTGGTAAATTATAAAATAACATGAAAAAAATCCTTAAATGTAGGTTAAATTAAACCTTATTATGCAATGCCCATGCATTTCAAATATAGAATTGCGAAAGCATTACCCTTGTGTGACGGGGATTGTTGCATGAGCAAAGTTGTTTGGTTGTGGTTTGAGGAGCCAGGCAGCAGGTGGCAGTGTACAAACTGCAGACGAGACCGCAGCTGCTTTGGAGTCTTTTTGTGGTGAGCCCTGCATCGACTGTCCATGAGCCGTCTGTACATCTTAAAGTGAATACAGAGCCAAAACGTATGATATACTGTAGTTATGTCATAGTACTTTCCAATAAGCAAATATATTAGTTTGGAGCATGTTTCAAACGCTCAAATATTTGCAACCACACTGTTCTTATCTCATCAACGACAGTGATTGTTTTTGGGACTCAACCTCAGCTGTAGTGAGTATCAGATAGATACCTGGATGCTGGACTGATATGTGTCTGACTGGAGGTAGAAAAGAGCTAGAAGGAGTCGTTGTCTGGAAGTATTTCCGTGAGCCGTATCCTGTCTGCAGCGTTCTTGGCATCAGGAAGTCCTGGGTGGCAAAAGAGATTCAGAAAACCAACCCTAAGTGGCACACTTAATAGCCTGTAACACTGACCCAGCAGAGGTTAGATTGTTTTGCTAACATAGTGAGAGTCGATCCCAACCTCCGATCCCTGTTCAGTGGTTTGGAAACAGTGTAACCGGAGCCTGCTGTACAAGGCCCCCCCATGTAGGTTGTTTTGCAGAATCAAGCGGCTACAATGCTCTCCGGGCTGCTGAATTATTAATGTTTAGTCAGGGCAGTTAAATTCAAGTTAATTGAAAAATGTTGGTTGTTTACAGGGTTTTTCCTTTCCTCTGTATTTGCTCTTTCAGATGCGAGTCATTCACACATTAGCAACGGTATAATGCTAATTGAGGGAATGGAAACAAACAAACACCTCAAAAAATGTAAATAATGAATGCAACTCACCTTAGGAGCTATACATTTCACTATACATCCTATACGCTACATTAACCTCTACATGTGGTTGGAGGCCTAGAGCAAAATAATAAGGCACAAATGCTTATTATTCATCTTTAACTTCTAAAAGATTAATCTGCAGTTCTGCAAATATAAAATATAAATCTGCAAAAATCAGATTCAAATTCAACGACTTTCATCAAAAGTGTAGATAGACATCAAAATATGTATGTTCAAAATTTTAAATGTTATAACAAATCAGCATATTAGAATGATTTCTGAAGGATCATGTGACACTGAAGACTGCAGTCATCTTAATTGTTAAAAACATATCTGTTTTTAACAATTTTCAAAAAGCTTCTTTCGTTGTGCGATTAATCTCAATCAGACTGCATTTGGGTTATTTTGATTAGGTTAAAAAATAAAATTAAATAAAAAAAATATGATGACATTTTGAAAATGGAAAAGTTATCTGTTTTTGCAAAAAAAAAAAGCTCTTCATATGTTGAAATAGAGAGCATTTATTTTAATTTAGAATAATAGTTTGCTGTTAATCCTGCATTTTTATTGCAAACAAATGCAACATTGGTAACCCAAAGAGACTTTTACGGAAACTTACCAACCTCAAATAAAGTGAATATATAGCTCTCTCTTTATAAAATAAAGTAATATAAAACTCCTAATGGTAAAAAGAGACCCATATAAATGGAACAAATGCTCACACAAATGGAGCAAAAGTTCTTACCGGCCGTGGATGAGGATTGTTCCTGCGATATGCGGAGGACGGTCTGGGCCGGGTGGGCTTGACCCGAGCTGGGTAACTGAACTCCTCTGAGTAGGTGCTGCTGAAGTGTAGTTGAGGACCCATTTCCCCTGTGTACAGTGAGAATGTGTCTGCAGCTCATAGACTGATCAAACCTACCTCGCTCCCTCCCTCTCATCAGCGCTTCTGCTCGAGCGCCGTCATGCTCCTCTTCCTCCCTTCTATATCTTAATCCCTCAGTCCTTTCATCTTTCCATGGAGCATTCGGATTTATTGACTCAGAAATGAAAATTCCGCAATTGTTTACTCATCCTTAGGTTTTGTAGCAATACACGACAGCGTGTTTCTCTCAGCTCTCATCCCATTTATCACTCTGCACTTTTTGGCTGTCGCTGACTTTGAGATCAAACAAAAGGTTCAAATCACATTTGAAACTGCAGTACACACAAAGCAATCGTATGTGATGTCATTCTGGTGTTCTGGTCCTGTTTTGTATTACACGCTCCAGCGAGGAGAGAAAAAGGGAGCTGGCAACTGGATAATCAGCATAGACATCCGTCTGTCACCAGGATTGAGTCGCCCCAGGTTTCATTCCCCCCTTAGCCAGTGATCAATAATTCAAGCATTAGATCCTGTGTGTCTTTTGTGGCCCCTGTTCAGCGGGGCCTGACTGAGAGTTAAACAGCTGAGGTGAGATCTGTTTGTTTACTAGAAATTACCTGGAATATGTATACACATACATATACATATATATATACACATACATATATAAATATCTCATATTTAAATTAAATCATCAAGGCAAAATTTCATCATAAAACACAATAGTAATCCTAAAATGTGACAATTTAAAAAAGCTGTTTTCTAATTTAACTTAATTTAAAATGTAATTAAAATTTTAACTAACTAAAAATTAACTAATTTTAATTTAATTTCAAATTTATTCATGTTTTAATAAGCAGAATTTTCTTTTGCAGCGATTCAGTGTATTATCTTTCTGAAAAGATTATTTAAATATGCTGATTTGGTTTTCAAGAAAAACAATCAAAACATTGTGCTGCTAAATATTTTAATGTAAAATGTGATGAAAGTTAATTCATTCATTCATTAATTAGTAACACAAAAATTCAGGAATCCTTGATCGTTCAAAAGAATGACATTTGTGCAAAATAAAAATCTTTCGCAACCTTACTTTTATCCGTACTGCGAATTAAATGTGTATTTGCTGAATACGAATATTAATTTTGTTTAAAAAGAAAAACACACACATTGTTAAAATTACTTTGTTGATCTTTGAGTTGTCTGCATTCAAGAATACAAGTAAATGTCCCTTTTTTGTAAATAAATCTACAGCCATAACTTCCGAATGCTAATGTTCAGACATTAAACTCCACAGCAGAATATAAATATATGATACATTAAGGGACTTTGCTCTTGTAATCGTACCTACAATATTCTGGAGGACAGTAATGAATGACTAATCCTGTATGAATGAAAGGAGTTCTTCATTCATAAGAGATAATCAAGAGAGTCATCATTTAACTGAGCATTTGGCACTTATCCACAGGAACTGTCAGCACCACAAAATATCCTCCGTGGCCGTGCCAGCACAAGTAAATCAAATATCCCATCAGCGGCCTATTATGCACAGGACAGCTTTCAGGTTACTCACATAGTCCCACAGGGAAAAATGCTCCATACATAATTAATGACACAAAATGGGTCTGAAGGGCGGTTTCTGTCAAGTTCTACTTTTTTAATAATCGCTCACATTGAGAAATAACCTATGGGTGCTGTCAGAATGAGAGTACAAACAACTGACAAAAGCATCACAATAATCCACGAGTAATCAATACCACTGCAATCCATCAAAATGTGCTGAGCCATAAATCATAATAGAATCCACCTACATATTTGTTTTGGACTGATTTTGCTTCCACACAGTGCCTGATCTGGAGAACACAATATTATGAATAATAAATGATCGTTTATTACAAACTCAGATTTGTACTTCACGAGGCATTAATTGATGGGCTGGAGTCATATGGATTACTTGTGGATTGTTGTGACATTTCTATCAGCTGTTTGGACTCACATTCTGACGGCACCCATTCACTGCAAAGGATCTAATGAGCAAGTGACGGAATGTTACATTTCTCCAAATCTGTTCTGATTAAAAAAACAAACAAATGTACATATTGGCAACTTGATGAATTTTCCATTTTTTGTGAACCATTCCTTTAACAAAACAGTCACTATATACTATATACTATATACTATACTACTCTTTTTTTCTTATAGGTGTTCAGTAACATTAATTCCACTACATATAGTTGACCCAGTCCTGCTCACTCTTACTTGGGGTCAGGTTCCTTTTTTAAGTGACTCATAACTTATCCATGAGTTCCGTCCTACTCCCAACATATCATATTTGCGTCTAATTTAGTCTCTTTGCCTTCATTGACCAAAGTGTAAACATACAGTAAAGTTCAAAAAGGATTTCCGATTGATGAATGAGCAAAGTAGCCAAAAAAAAGAGAGAAGCAATCATTAATGTAAAAAAGGAAATCAAACGTAAACAGAAGATACTGCAAAGGAATTATAAAACACAAGGTAGCCACTTTAAATTTTAGATTTGAATTCCAAAGGTTTTCACAGGCATTACATTGACTGCGCTGTAGACGTTTCTGTGCACTGGATATTTGATGTGTCTGCTTTACTCCAGTTTATTGGTGCTTGGATTTCAAGGTTGCTTTCAGTTTCACGTAGACATTTCCAAAGTTCTGCAAGCAAAAATAAATGATTAATATAAATTAACCAAGCTATCCACATTAAAGAAATATGGGATTACAGATTCTGATACTGATAGACTTTCAATTCCAACCTAAGCAGGTATAATGAGCATGCTGACCCCTAGCTCTCTAATTAGTTTGGTATACATTACCCACAGCTCACCTGGATTGCATAATAAACTATTCCAAGGTATCCAGCTATACAGCCACCCAAAAACAGGTCAAAGGCGGCAGGTTTCACCCTAAAAAAACAAAGTAGTCAAATAAAAATTGATAAAAGAAAAATATTAAGCTCAATAACACTAATTAAAAAAGAGAAAAAACACTATAACAGAGAAAAAAACTTCTAATATAAAACTTATATACAAAGTTAATACACTGAATGTATAAAATGAATGTAGAAAATACAAAAACGAAAGCAAACAAAGGAAGATACAATGGAAAAAATAAAAAAATAATAGAACAATAACAACGGAACAATTATATCTTTTTGAATGCCCAATTTCATTTGGAAATGCAGCATATTGCAAGTGTAAAAAGGGTTTTTAATGCTGTTTCAAGATGACCTTCAAACCATCTTCTCAAAGTCTTCTCAAGTCTCAAAACAGCAGCTGAGAAGACTCACCTGTACATCATCATTGGTTGCTTCATTTGATCAAAAAATGTGATTTCAGGATCCCTAGAAAAGTCAGACAAAACAGGTTTAATATGTCTGGATCTCTGTGCGTGTGAGTTTGTTCGAGTGGGTGTGGGTTTGTAGTTCTGCTGTTTTCAGAACGTTTGTTGGTAAACATTGTTTGAACTTTCGCTAGAGGAGAGGCAGAAATGAATCCTGGCCCTGTGAATTTATGCGTATTTGAAATCTGCATCTGTAAACCTGCTACAGAAGTCTTTTGAAGACTGGCTTCAGGCTATTGATGAGGTGAAATATTTTGGCCGCGTACCTTCGGTCCGGGTGGAACGTGTGTCTGTGGACCTGCTGTAGATAGTGTTTGAACTCTTGCTCCAGGCTGCTGATCAAGAGCGTGTGTTCTGGCTCTCGGTCCATCAGCTGAACGGCTCGTGGAACAGACGTTATCATGGACATCAATGCAGACAAACGGCTGTCTTGAATATCCTGCATAGCAAATAATCAAACGTTTAAGGTCAGTCTTTTATTTTTTTAAAGAAATAAGCACTTTTATTTAACAAGGATACATTAAATTGATCAAAAGTAGCACTTTTTTTAAGCCGGATAAAATACAACAAGCAGAAAAAAATATTACCAAGCTGCCCTTGAAAACCTGCATGTCCTTAGCAGACCCCTACAGAAAAAAATGTATTCATGAAAAGTGCTAACAAAGACGAAAGTGGTCTGTGTGTGCTTCAAGGTTAACGTGAACGCTTACAATTGGCCGAGACACTCCAAATGTTTGCCTCACCTTGTCTGAAAGATTGTACATGAATCTTGCCAAGGACTCAGCAACAATAACAGTGTTCCGCTTGATTTTTCTGATATCCACCTGTGCCCTTAATATGCAGAAATAAGTCCAATGAGAAGCTGTGCGTCTATCATTTAAAAGGCATTCTGAAATGTCAGCTATGACAGAGATGCATTGGACACTTGTTTTCAAAGGTTAAAGACATTTTAAAGGTCTAGAAGGGGATTTGTTATTAAATGGCACTGAAAAGTATACATATAAGCTGACAGATATCACTACATTTGTTATAAAATGTGACTGTAGACCACATTTTGAATCTGTTCAGCCAATCAGAAGATTTTGAGGCTCTATCCACCAGTCAGTTCTTTTACACATTCAAAAGGCATCCATTCATTTTAAAGTTAAAGCAGATTATTTAATTTTACGCCATATTCAGCTTCAAGCAGGTTTCAGTTGTTAATTTATCATGTAAGAATATTATTTTTATATCTGAGCAGGATGGAGTGGCTAATTCATTGACTACATTTGACAGAAGAACTTAAAAAAACAATTGGTTAGATTCTTCTCACATGGTGTCCAGTATTGATCCTCTTAGCTCTGATTTAGGATTCTCAATGTGCGACAGAGTGAATCCTGGGATACGTTTCATTCCGTAGCGCTCATGCTCCCAAGCCAAGGTGGCCTCCTGCAGGTTGATCTTCTTATGGACAATTCCAAATCTCACCCAGGGGAACCTGGCAGAGATGATCTGAAAACACAGAAAATATACAAATGTTTCAACTGACAATCAACATTTAAGTGCAGAACAGTATTTTCATTGAATATCGACCAAATATCGATCCTAACCTGCTCCAGCTGTTGAATGAAACTGTACTGAGGTGTTCCAGGCTTGGGTGGCCGTGAAACATGTAAGAAAAGCTCGTCTCCAGTACCAAGAGAGTCCAGACATAGAACAAACGCCACGTTGTCATGCAAAAGGCTAGATTCTGCAAAGAGAGATCCAACTTTGCTGGTTTTATTGTATTTGAAGGCATTGGAAGTTATTGGAAGTCAATGGTGACCCAAAACAGCCTGGTTACAAACTTTCTTCAAAATATCTTCCTTTGTGTTTGGCAGAACAAAGAAATTCATACAGGTTTGGAACTACTTGAAGTGAGTGAATAATGACAGAATTAAAATTTTTGGTTGAGCTATTCCTTTTAAAGGTTATTGCACACTGAGTCAGAAGGGTTTTTTTTTCCATATTCGTCATCCTTTTCCATCAGAATGCTTGTTACAGATGCAGGGAAAAAAATCTAACCTGATCCCAATTATTTTAATGCCGGATAAAACGTTTTGGAGGCAGTGTGTGTTTGACAACGTGATTGATACAACATGAGGTCATATGTATTTTTTACCATTTATTTTTTAAATATCAGTGTGCAATGACCTTTAGACAATGTTTTAACTTTGGAAGTGAAATATATGTCAAGAATACATTAACTCATGCACCTGCATGGTCCATATTTTCCTCCAGCCAACGCTTCGTGCCCAGGAAATTATATTTACCACCACCAGTCAGGGAGAATAAAAGATGGTACCTAAAAAATGTTGATAAAAAAACAAAAGTGAATTCTTATGATAAATATGAATCAGGTAATACAAGCTATTGTGTTATGTTGCCCATTTTAAAATCATTTTCCCAACACAAACATTTTAGCTGATAAACTACAGAAAGAACTAACGGAGCCTGGCTTCGTGGGTCGCTGTAGAGGTGATGAAAAAGTCGAACCAGCTCGAGAAGAGAGGTGATACCACTGCCATTAGAGTCTGCACCATATGCCAGCCACTAAACACACACACAGATCACTCAAAAACCACACAATACTAAACACATACAATCTCGTAATACATGCCAAAATGGAAAAAAGCTAAACCCTCTCATGCATTTTAAGAATGAAAATATTAAGTAACCCTATTCTCGAGTATTCTTTGGAAGAGATAGCTCAAGTTTTAGCAATACACTAAGCATACAGTCAAGTGCATTGTTTGACTTTATGAATGGATGTGATCTGCCAGGTGGTGACTGTAAAAGTCATTATTACCTTGATTTTACCATCTGAACCCGTAAAACACAGTGGTAATAAATTGCTCTGCTGTGATTACAAGATTACCGCAGTATCATTACTGGTACTTAAATCAGAAGTACTGGATTTAAGCATACTGAAAATTACATTACACATGGGAATCATATGGAATTCAATTATCCAGATTCCAATTAAAGAGTAATTGGACTAGACTAGTCGTGCTGCATGGATATGATTCAATAAAAAAAAATGAGTCTCATTCATTTGGTTGAGATTCACTAAAAAGAACAGATTCATTTGCTTTGGATACGGACTGTATCGGCTGAGCTCTATGTAATACTATGCTATCCAAAAAAAAAGCGGCTCGTAAGAGTCATTAGAACAAACTTTAGTTGCAAATGATACTACATTACACTGATAATGCATATTGATAATGATAATTGAACCAGCTCATACAACTGAATTTGTTCAGTAATGTTTTTTGATTCATTAAAAAGAGCTGACTCATTCTTTAGGGAATCGGACGGGTTGGTTTGCATGTTGTTGATTTACAGAAATGTCATGAAAGTCTTTCAATCAGGTATACAATACTGTACATTTCACACTGAATGAAGCTTTGGCGGTACTGAATTACAACTGTCAGTTCCCACTAAATTCAATACAATTTTCACTGCTGGCGCTTTGAGAGGCCGTCAATGTGAATATGTTAATTCCTGACCAAGGTGTTTGAAAAGGTCAGTTCCGGCATTAAGTGAACCATGCCAATTGACAACATGCATTAATCATTCCGAACAATGTTTGGGTGGAGTGTAATGTATTATATGTGACCATCTAGTTGATCTCCCTCTGTGTGTGTGTGTGTGTGTGTGTGTGTGGACATTAATGAGGGTGACTTACAGGAGCAAGACCAAACGAGTCATAATGGGCCGTAATTACAATGGTGGGTGGGTCTTCTCCAGCTCCAGGAAGTACTCCCTTTAAATAGACCAATAAATCGACTTGATTGACAGGTTTAATTACAGCCCAACACTATTACGTTGTACCGAAAAGAATAGAGTTGCTGTGTGTGGGTAGCTGTCATTCTCACCTCTAAAGTAATGATGGTGGTATCAGTAATAGGCTTGACGGGGGAGTTGTTGCTTACTAATATTTGGAAGGCAGTGGTGGTGATGATACTACGGAGAACTGAGAAAAAAAGTTGATTCACATGACTTCAAATTTACAGTAAATATGTTAAGATTATTATAGAACTTGATACACTCCTAAAAGATAATGGCCTAATATTTATGTACATATATAATTTATGCATACACCATTTTCATTTGGATTTTTTAAATCTAACCAATAAACTAAAACAAAACACAATAACCATATACATTGGTCAAATACACAATAACCATATTTATATATTTATCAACATTAACATATTTAAATAAAATCATAAAATAAAGTTTATTATTGCAAAGGTAAATCTCTTTCCTTGTATGTATGCCTGAAAATTTGTTACAATAGTGCAATTTAAATTTAAATGCATGAATCTTAATTTAGGCATAAATATTTAGTTAGCATTGGTGTTTAATTAATAATGGTTTTATTGTATTAGGTAAGTCATTTACTCTCATGCACCAACAATGGCATTTTTTCTTATTATTTTGTTTAATTTTATGTTGTATTTTATCTAAAAAATGTCCATTTATATATACAAACAGTATATACAGTAGTATATATATATATATATATATATATATATATATATGTATATTTAATGACTGCTGGTACCCTGCAGTGTCCCCCTCACCTCTCACTAGAACAGAAGCAGACTTAGTTGCTGCAGCCTGAGTGACTTCTTCATACATAAAGAGAAGCTGGTCGTCCTCTGGGACCACATATACAGGCATAAGGGTCTCCTTCTGCAGGACCTGAGATTCAGCCGCCATAAAGCCCTAGAGACCAAAAATTCATTCTCTGACCTTTAGCTTACCAAGGGGAATTGAGAGGCATCTAATGTGCGCTACTGCCTTTCGTTGATCACAAATAACCCACAGTTACCTACAGGAAGAAACAATGAATCAGCAGCTATACATCAAACGTAATTGTGCATAACTGCCAGAGATGTTCCTGAATGACCTGCACAATATCCTCTGGTACTGAAGAGATGTTTTGGGGTAGCAGTAATAAAACCGCAGCTGCATTCTGATTTTTGGCCTCTAGGTAGCGCTCCGTGGAGAAATCAGACAGCTTCATGATCACACACCGGCGAGTCAGACTTGTATCCACAGCCGCCCGTGCTTCTGCCACCACAATAGCTCCACGGCAACCTGAGGGTCAAAGGTCAGAGTCTAAATATCATGGTCACCTTTGCACAGATACAATGAAATTAGTGTGTGTCCTTTTCAGTTGCGTTCTTGATTCAATCTGTAAATTTGATTTCCAATTGGGTGGTTTTCATGTCTTGCTAAATCAGAGGTGTGTCATCTTTTTAAAAATCTAAGCCCCTGCTGAATTCAGAACCACATACTACTCTTACTATTTTTATTTTACTTTATGTTTCTAAGAGAGGAATATTATTAAAACATAATGTTTGAAATAGCGTACTTATTGCCTCTTTCCCACAATGCATTGTGTTTGACTTGTTCTTCTATTTTTAGTCACCAGTTCTGCATTGATTTTATCCAAAATACAGTAAAAAAGCAATGTTATGATATATTATTACAATATAAATAAACAATTGCTTTTATCATTTTAATATACTTTTTTTATTTAGCAGATATTACTCCAGTCTAATGTACTGACCTGATTCTCACATATTAGTACTTTTATTTTTTCTATTATTAATGTTAAAAACATTTTCTAGAAAGTAAAAAAAAAATTGAAATCTTTTGTACCATTACAAACATTATTGCTATCCTTGCTGAACAAAAGCAATAACAAAAAATGTACAAAAAATATATGTTTTACTGTATTTTTGAGGGCATTGATTAAATAAGGATCAGGGATTTTTTATTCAGAAAATAAATAATGAATTATTCAAAACTTTTGACTGTTAGTTAATTTTTTCACAAAATGGGATTAAAAACAAAAGATTTTTCCATTCACTTTTTATTCTTCTCATAAGTATTATTGAAAAGGTATACAAATAAAATAGCAAATAATGTGTTGTTGTAAATACAACAAGATATATTTATAATTATTTCAACATTTTTAGAATTGGCCTAAAAATAACCTAAAAATGTCATAATTCATAATTTACCTTTCATGTCATTCTAAAGCTGTATGACTTTTCTCTTCTGTGCAAGATAAACAGAATTTTTGAAAAATATTCCAGTGCATTTTGTCTATACTCAATAGGCACCAACATGTTTTGTTTGTTCAGTCCTCCTTTTGAGGTCTGAATATGAGAATATTTATGTGTGGACTGTGGTGTTTTACCATGTTTGTCCTGATGTAAATTGTACTGCTGCATCCTGTATGCGTTGAACTCATAGGAGGATGCAGCTGGCAGGGCAGACGCATGCAGGAGGTGCACTGACACCAGCAGAAGTGCCGCCACTTTTGAGGTTCGAAGACTCATGCTGACACCCCACATTGGAGTCCTTAAAAAGACGGTTATGTAAAATACAAGATGGATTATTAAAAACAACTATAAGGGTGTGAACCAACGGACGCTTCTGAGTGTCCATACGCACATATATCATTTTATATATAGACCGCTTGACTGAACTTTAGCATGTACGGTAAAACATGAACTTAACTGCGACACAATGTTTTAGAATATCACAACTTGTTTTTAATTGGCAGTTTCTGACCTACATAATAATCAGACATAATGAAATATTAACATTTTCATTCAAATGAACTATTATCTTACATTAATGCCATAAATAGCTTCAACACAAATGTGACCTTGGACCACAAAATCAGCCTTAAGCAATTTGTATTGTTGCATTTAAATGCATCTATTTCTTTTATTCCAAAAATCACTAGGATATTACGTAAAGATCATGTTCTGTAAGAATATTTTGTTCATTTTATACTGTAAATATATCAAAATCTAATTTTTAGTTTAGATTAGTAATATGCATTGCTAAGAACTTTTTTGGAAAAATGATTTTCCTCAATACCTTTTTTTTTTGGCACCCTCAGATTCCAGATTTTAAAATAGTTGTATCTATTTAATCCATTTGGCATATCCAAACAAATACATCAATAAAAAGCATTTATTCAATATAACGTATAAATTCCGATATATTCAAATAATTCGCCCATATGGCTGGCTTTGTGTTACAACAAGTTAAGGGTTAGAAGCATTTTTAAGTAAGTCTAAGTTTTTTTTAATCATGGGAATATGGACACAATGCAATGAGCAATAACAGTAATTGCTGAGTATCGGCTGAAATCGTAGCACTTCACATCAATACGCTAATTATATTCAGATTTGCTGCCATATTTCAAATGCAATTAAACGTAGAATAGATGTAATGAGATATAATAGCAGTACTAGGCCCTAGTTTGAGACTCACCCGAAGTCCACGTTAGATTTTTTTCTAAAGCGATCCGTCTTGTGCTCTGAGCAGGATGTGATGTCCGAAGCGTGGCCGGGGCAGACTTAGAGAGGCCTGCAGGTAAGCCTAGTGCACCATCTGGCCCAGACGGGATAAAGCCAGGCTAATCAGTCCTCTCCTCCAATCCCATACAACCTACAACACTTCCACACCCCGCTTTCCAATTGTTACTATTTCCCGCTTTAATTTGTTGAAGTCTATTCCTTAAAATGAGAAAAAATATGGTTGAATAATGGTTAAATAAAATAAAATTTTACTCATTCTTCCTATAATATATTACTCACGTCACCATCAATTGGGAAATAAATGTGTGACCAAAATATCCAAACTATTAGATATTTTGCCTTCAGAGTAGCTGGCTGCTTTTTCTTCACCATCTACTTTAATTCACCTATTTTAAAGAAATTTGTAAAATGATAAAATAAAATAAAATACCATTTTATTTCATAAACATTTTTTAAAGAAATTTATAAAATTATAAAATAAAATTTTATTTCATAAACATTTTTAAAGAAATGTGTAAAATGATAAAATAAAATAAATAATTCTTAATACAATTTATTTATAATTTTTTCTGGTTATTTGTAAAATAATAACAGTATAAAAAAAATTAAATGCTTCAAATAAACACCATTTTATTTCATAAACATTATTTTTCATAATTACGTTTCTTTTCTTCTGATAGCATGCATACGCATAATAATACGCAGGACAAGGTTGTTGCAATTGTAATTTCAGATGTATTTACTGATATGATTCACTACACAGAACAACAAACATTATTAAATACTGCTATGGAAACTGTTCATGTCTTTACAATCATATTTATCGACAGGGAGGGAGGGGTATAAACCAAACCAAAACAAAAAATCCTGTATATCTGTGTATATCTTGTATATCAATAAATTAAAAACATACCACCGACAATAAATAGCATGACCCATTGTATAGCTTGACTTAAGGCATACTCTACTTCAGTGTAGTAACAGAAAGTGAATTAAGCGTAACACACAACGGAGTGTTTATCTCGAACCAAATAACCGAAGCACAGACACAGGGGACGACAGACGTCTTCATTCATCATTCGTCTGTAAAGCAGCATGAGAGCCACCAAATTCTCCATCTACTGTACATATCTATGGTTAAGTCTACTGAACAGCCATTCTGTAGGTTAACTATTGCTACGCTAAAGGCTATACCACTGAAACATGGCCATATGGACATTTTCCCAAGTGGAATAAATTAACAATTAGATTGGCAAATGAAAACATTTGTGTAATGCTCGTGCTGGTGTCAACGACACCACAACATGCACAAAAATAGTGAATGCACCTTTACATGGCAGTGTAGTATGAAAGATTTGTCTGCATGGTAATATGATGAATATGTACGCACTTCTGGTATGGGCTTGGGCGGTTGTTGAGTTTTGGATATATATGAAAAGCAGTAAAAAATATGTAACTGGCTAACGGCATCACACCGTTTTAAAATGATACCGTTCCATAATATTCAAAACAAAAAGCGTGTTAATAGATAAGATCTAGACACTATTTTTCCAAAAATTTGGGGTTGGTAAGATTTTTTAATGCTGTTGAAAGAAGTCTCTAATGATCACCGGGACTACTTATAAACTTATAAAGTAAAATACAGTAAAAATGTGAATGCTGTGAATTTAAAATAACCATTTTCTATTTAAAATGTAATTTTGTAACGTGCAGCAAATGTTGAAAATGGAAACAGGATAAAAAAAATGAGTTAATAGACGTAACTGCGACTTTTTAAATCACAAAATGTAGAAGGAAAAATAAACTTAATTGTGTGAGAATAAACAATAAAAATGTCAGATTTTTTTTTATTTCACTGGCCAAAAAAAAAAAAAAAAAGTTGTGCTGTTTAATATTTCTGTGAAAACCATTTAGTTATTTTTTTAATATATATTTATCAGGAGAGGTTAAAAGAAAATTATTTGAAAAAGAAATCTTTTAACATTATAAATGTCTTTACTGTCAATTTAATGCATTCTTGCTGAAAATAAATTAAGTATTTAACAAAAAAAATCCCACTGACCTCAAACTTTTTAACAGTAGCATTATAGAACTAAATACTAGATTACGGTACCATTATATTATAATCTCTCTTCATATATTCCAGCCTGATCTCATGGCATTTTGTACATATTTTACAAGGTGGCTAATTTATATGAATTTATACGACCTCACTTGTACAAAATTTGTATGAATTGGTATGAATGACCCACACCTAACCCCGTCCCGCTATCGTACGAATTAGCCCCCTCGTAAAATACATACAAGTTGGTCGTGAGATAGCATTATATGTTCTGTAAATTTGCCGACTCAGATGTAAACTGGAGTGTCACTAGGTTACGTGCTTGGTGCAATGGCATCTAATTACAGCTGGCAATAGGAAATGGGTGACGATATACATGCATGACAATAAGGTGCTGGTCAACAAAACAGTTGCATGACCAAGAAAAGGAAAAAAAAAAAAAAAAAAAAGACAAATACTGTAGAGAACAGTACAATCTTTGAATCAATGCAAGCACCTTCATACACTGAGCGCTCAATGTTGCTTATCGGAAGTGATAGTGATTTGGCCACTGACTGAAACAGTTGAGATGAATTTATAAAGACGTTTATAAGGAAAGGCATCAAAAGCAAAAGCAGAGCATCGTGTTCCAGAGTACTACACTTAATGTCTCACAAAATGGTATTGCACTTTAAAATTACTATAAAGACGAGAGCACTAAAGTGTAAAATTGATTTTGAATCCAGGCCATAGGCATTTCATGCCTGTTTCATCTATAAAATAAAGAAACAATGCATTTTATGCATTTTGGCACAAACTAGATGAACTAAATTTATAGTATTTTTGACTTGTTAATGATGGAGATTACTGGATATGTACCTGGCAGCTGCTATTAACGCAAGCTTTCGTCCCTTCCTAATAAATCGCAACAATTCTCCAAAAAGCTCTTGAATCAGAAATCTGCACCGAATTATCTCGTTTGTCTTACGTAAAGGTACATTTATAGTTTATCTTTGAAAACTTTTAAGTGATCACAATTTAATCTGTTGGGTTTACGTGCAGCAACTCTGACCGAAAACTACTCATAAACACAAAAAATATGTTCAAAAACATCTCCGAGTAAAAACATCTTAACTATTCAATGAGATTTCCCTGACTTAATTACATCTGCCGTCAGTTTCATAGCAGATCAGTGTCTTCTGTACGATATATTCCCTTCGTTAGTGTTTGCTACAAAGCTACTCACAATATATTAATATGTAAGTTCTCAATGAAAATGATATGAGAAACAAATACACTCCCTTTCATTAGAAAACAAGCACCCTTGTGCTAATAACATCAGAAAGCAGATAATCTAAAAAAAAAAAAAAAAAAAAAGGAAAAAAGCAAAATGTTGCTTTTGCTTTGATAAACCTATAAAAAACAGAAGCTGAGCTATCTTGAGAAATAAAAATAAAATCAATATCCAAAGTTATTACACTTTAAGCTATTTTTCCCAAGTAAGTGGGCCTATTATATAAGCAACGTGTTTTTCATTTGGTGGCCCTTTCTGATGGACTGTGAGGATACGCAAGAAAAAAAACGTTTGGGAAAACTGTTCTATAGAAGGATGAAATGTTCGGTTTTGTTCCTTTTTAAAAGATTCTTGAGCAGCTGAATTCTTCTACTGTTGCACCATGCATTTATATACACCTCAACACATCTTACAGCTATACACGCCCAAGTCTAGCGCCCTCTAGTGATACAAAGACTCGCGTCCTACCATAGGAGGAACCGATGACTGTTACATACTTGTGCATTTTCATTCAGTATGCTTCCCTATTGTAATGTTAATTTCAGTACATCCATTCTATTGTTTTTAAGTTCTTTAGTAGTTAAGCTATGCTGAGGGTGCTAACCGTGAGCTTAACCCACAAGGATGGGGCTGGGGGGGACGAGGGAGGCTAGGGTTACTGAATTTGACAGGCTGTGGAGGAAGTGGCTTGGCAGCACATGCAGGTGGGGTTGACTGATTTTGGGGGGATGAGATCAAGGTCTTCATCGTCTGGGATTTCATCCAACCGGTAGCCATCCTTGAGCAGCTGGATGTTCAAGTCTTGGTTTATTTGCTATAGAAAAGGAAAAAAGAAATAACAAAATGGTTAGATATCAGAGAATTTATATCTTAATTTTTATTATTATTATATATATATTACACAAAGCAACTTAGAAGCCACTTTAGAAGGGATGTGATGAGTTAAATATATAAACTGAACTACAAAATAAAATTAAATCTAAAATAAAACATGCAAAATAAATAAAATAGAAATAAAACAAAACTCGAATACATAAAACAATTCTGAAAATAAAATAAAATATTTAGGCTAAGGTAAAGTTCCTACTGAATTTGCCGTTAATTTATTTTAATTGTGTATTGTAGAGAGTAGTTTAAGTCTAATGAGATGGCAAAGGGTTCGAATAGTTTACTGGCTTCATTTCAGTGCAAAAGTACCTGGCCCTTTAGTCATCTCACCTCAGCTGAGGAATATCCAGACGATGAATATCTTGACATATCAAAGTCATCGTCACTAAAAGAGAACAGAAAGCACGCAGTCACAAGCAAGCACCTACAGACCAGTGACATCAGCTCTTCTGCGGCAGTTCTGAGAAGAAATGACTCGCTGAAAGACAAAGTCTGCACACAGATCTATTAAGGTATTTCAAATACAGCTGCCGTGTTGAATGTTTAATTCCCTCATTTATTTTTCAACATGTGGTTTCCGCCTATAATGTTTCTAGTAATATCAGACGCATTTTTGTAATGACAAAAGAGACTTTGTTTAGTCGCAGTAGAGCGAGAGAGAGAAATGCGAAGATGACATTTCAGCCGAATTAATTTATCAGGGAAAAACCAACAGCGACAATCTGGAGCCTTCTGCTGATTGCAGCGGTAATTACAAGTTGTTTTAATGAAGCCGAGCTCTCCAAGAACGAGCATGACAGGAACCAGCACAAGCTTGTGATGGACAGGAGAACACCCGTGCTTTTGCCAGACAGTGGGAGTACGTACTAAATGTCAGGGAGTGAGTGTTACATACAGCGAGGCTGAAATGGAAAAACAGAACCAGAGAGACAATGAATGACGGGGTGACCTAAAACGTGACTTAATCACAACTGCAGGCAGCTGAGGTCACAGAGATCCAGCAGACAGCTGGCAGCACAGAAAGCATTAAGTTAAGAGACCCATCTGTGCGAGACACTGCACGCTGTGCCTGATCATCTGAACCGAACAGCAACCACGCTATTACGGCCGAACACATACTGTGACACATCTCATTACAGAAGGGTGTAGGCTACACAAATGATACCGATGATTTCGAGTGCTTTGGACTTCTGTCAACAAACATGTTTTCTTGCTTTTTTTCACACTCTCTGGGCAGGAAACTTAAGAGACCAGGCAAATCCTGGCTAGAATTATACTGGGAATGGTGATTCTGCACTAAGCATGTCACAGTCAGATAGACTTAAAAGGGCCAACATTCTTCAAAATATCTTCTTTTGGTTTAAAAAAAAACAAAAAAAAAAAACATATACAGGTTTGGAACAAGTGAAAGGTAAGTAAAAAAGCAAATCTTTAATATTGGGGTAAACTATCCTTTTAATCTGTATTAAAGGGAACATGTCAAAAAACCTTTAAAAAATGTTATGTTTTAAACTGTTGCCCCATTTTTAAATAAAATAGTTTCTAATTTAAAATTTCACTGCAGAGCACAAGAATATCTTTGCATACACTAGTATTCAAAAGTTATATAATTTTTAGAAATTTTAATTTATTTAGCTGTTTTCAACATTGATAACAATAATTAACAAAAAATGCTTTAGCAGCAAATCCACATATTAGAATGATTTCGGACATATCGTGTGACAAAAAACTAAAAACGTTTAAATGGTTGTGTAAATATCAAAGGTAAAAAAGATCAGAAAGAGGATAGTCAATGGTTATGTTAAAATGAATTTTAAAAAAATATTTTAATAATGTTTTATTAATGTTTTACAATTTTGTTTTCTGAAATGTTTGCATTATTTGTTTACTTAAAAGGCAAAAATATCCCAAAAAAATGAGAATGTGTCCACATTAATTGCAGTAAAAATTGCTCCCTAAAGTATAACACAGAGATAACATTATGAAAGATACTGCAAAACAATTTTGTTCATATTTAATGCGGGTCTCTGCAGTCATGGATGAAAAAAATCTCTCCAGCGACATTCTACTCGCAAACGTTCATTCATTTTGCCAAAGCTAAAGTGTCTCGGTTTGCCTTCAGGAAAGCTCATTCATTTTGAATCCTTAATGCTTTGCCAGTTTCTCACGCCGGTCTGAAGGGCACCGGCTTTACTCGCTTCAAAATTAGCTGGTATTTTGATTAAATGTCGGGTCTTTTTTAGACGGAGACGGCTGGCGTTGCGTCTGCTAGGAAAATGGCACAAAGCTTTAATTAGAGAATTTATTTCTGTTGCTCTTGCATTTGATACGTTCTAATCCTTCCCTTGAAATAAAGCATTCGGAAATATTCACAAAAGAATTATGTGGAATAATAGAATGACATTTTTAGTGTGAATACCTGTCAGTGTCCAGTGCTACAAGCGGCTTCTCATCTGGACTCTGGTCTAAGGATGAATAGCCTTTATTAGGTACAACCAACCTGTAATGAGCACGAAAATGGAAAAGACTGTTAGACCAGTTCAATCAAACATGTACGTCTGTGCTTGAATGTGACAGACGGACGGACAGATAGATATCTTTCATTATTACGAACCCTCAAAAACAAAGGCAGCTTTTTTTGGCTTTTATTTTTAAATATTAACCTTTAATTTTAACATCCACTTTTCCCAAATCGTACTAGCACTAGGACAAAACCCCCGGCAAGGGAAATCAAATAAATAGGAAGCATGGCTGAATTTAATGTTATCAAGCCCTGTTACATTAGCCAGAGCCGGAGCTAGACATCTTTTGTTCCTCCACTCTGGGACAAAAGCTGAAGTTAATCTCTGGCCCTCAGGCTTTTAAAGTAAGCAGGCCTATGTGCAGCTAATCTTCAGGCCTAAAGCTGTGCTCTAAACCAGGCCTGCGGACATTTCCTCGCATTTGTGCTAATCCCGACAGGGCAATAGGGACTGATGGGATGGCAGAAGTCTTCATACGGACTGCACTAACACTAATTAACATTCACAGACTGGAAAGCCTTCATATAAAGCTGCTGTTTCTAGGATTTATGATGCCGCTGTTCCTATTTTTGATGTAGCAACCAAATCAACCGCTATTATGAAGCCATAAGCAATTATTTTATGGTGTTTCTCATGTGCAAGTGTTTCTTTTAAGAGCTACTCGTGGGTGGGTAAGAAAGTAGTTTTAAAAAAAGTTATTACTTCACCTTGTTCTGGCCATAACGTTATTTTTCTTGGGCTGCTGATTGACCGGACTACCCACAGTTCCGTTCTTCACCGAGCCCTTCCTCGCAAGCTCTCGCTGTTTCTCTAGCGAAAGAACGAGTTTAAGAAAATGACATTGTAAAGCTCCTGTTGATAGAACTTTCACTATTCAAAATGCAACCAACGGCGATGGCGCGATTGTAATATTTGCATACGGAATTCTTATTGGTCTTCATTCTCACATTCATTTGCATACTGAGGACCGAGCCTTCCTTTCCATAAATTCAATAAACCGCATTTCTTTTGAATCCAGATAAATACCATGGCAACACACACAGTTTTATTATGCGTTGAGACTACAGTCTTATTAATATTTTCCATTCTGCGCGGTCCTCTGGCTGAAGAACAGTTTCTTCAGGCGTGAAGTCTGAGCTTGACTTCTGCGTGACTTACACACACTGAACTGTGTGTGTGGGAGATTTCTCAGCGGTGCTATAAGTAATAAGGCTGTCAGAGGGAGGACTGTAAAGTGAAGTTTAATTAACAACGGCAACTGCTGTATTTCAGGATGCCCTAACCAAGCAACACTAAACAGAGAGGGATGTGAGATACAGATGCAGACGCATCCAGAGACAGTGGAAAAGAGGACTGAGCAATAAGGAATGTTCCTTTTTTCTGTTATGAATTTTCCTGTTATTTGTGAGGAAGTTGACAAATTTTTATATGTATATGTATATATGTGTGTGTGTGTGTGTGTGTGTGTGTGTGTGTGTATTCGTGTGGGGTTTTTTTTAGATGGCCAATCATTTTGATGTTATGTTTGCAGTGTTGTCATATTTAACTAAGCCTAAAATGAACATTTTAAAGCAATTGAAGTGGCACTGCAACCAAATAAAATATAACTATTAGATTATACTAAAGGATTTAAATAACTTACATTAAAATATCTAAAATAGTACCAACTTAATTAGTGCTAAAATTACTGAAATTAAAAAAGCTAAATAAAAATTACCATTAAAATAAAAGCACATAACATTAATAAAACAAAGATTAAAACTAACAATATAAAATAAGAGTTAATATCAATAAATTCTATAATAATATGTAAAATAACACAGCAGCAGACTACCAATAATTATTTTACATTATATTACATTTACTTTTTTTTTTTTTTTTTTAATATTCCATTAATTATTATATTATTACCAGTGACGCACAGTTATGTAGATTGCTTCAAATGAAACTGAGAATTAAAACTTTTTTAATATTCAAAAAGATGGTCAAAAATATGGATGACGATCTAGATGATTAAATTAGGATGTTTTTTTTTTTTTACACAGAAATTAATTATGCTCATGTTTTAAACTTTTTCGTAGAAAAGAAAAGCCCGCAAAGGCTCCACGATTGCATTTGAAAAAGCTGTAGACGCGTTATCTGAGAGAAACATTCAGACTTGAAAACTCATTACGCTCCTGCTTATCGAAAAACCACGGTCATCCATTTCACACGGCCTACTGCTAATCGCTTCTGAGCTCTCGCTCCAAACCGTATGCTTCGCAATCGCGATATCAAGTGGGAAAATCAATACAGTCGCTTTTACACTCAAATGAACAAATTACACTGGTGACGATACGGCATCAGATCAAAGTGCCTCACCTATCTTTACTTGTAGAGGAGAGGGCTTGTAGTTGATGGCGACTGACTCTGATTCTCTTGTTCCCGCTTCAGCCTCCAAAGTAGACGTTGCTGCAGGATCCTGGAGACAAAAAACACAAGCACGCTTATCAAGTAGATGCATCGCTGCATTCCTACGCGCAGACAGTAAAGTAAAAACTACACAACACCAAATCAAATATCTGACAAATGGATCTTGAGGAAGCCGTCGATTCAATATGAATTCAACGTGTAAATCTAGAAAACCCTTTCTACTGTGAAACGTTGTAATGTAGGAAGGATCCCTCTGGTGCAAAACTCCAAGCATGCTCGGCGTGCTGATGACAAACAGACAGCAAAAATCGGGCTGGTTGTAAATAATGGCATCTGGTGAGACAAGCCGTGTGTCAAGGGTGTTGATTTTCCTGGGGTTGGGTGAAATAACAGGAGTCAGCACAATGTCACCATGCTGTCACCGGAACGGCTCGTTTTAATACATCTCTCTCAAAATGTCTCAGTTTTGCTTTCACAGCTGTGCTCCAGCAACTTATCGATTCTGGGAGCAGAGACAGATGTAGAGACTGTGCTAGTTATCAGATTAATCCAGATTTTGCCTGAATATATAGAAACACTGTGAAAATTTTCTGATTTATGCTATTTCTTTTTCTTTTCTTTTCTTTTTTTTTACATTGGGGGTTTAACCACAATTTTACAAAGTTACAAGAATACCTTTTGTGCGAAAAGAAAACAATAACAACAATTTATTTAACAATTCTTCTTCCCGAGTTACCATCTTCCACTACTTTTGGAGAGTAAAGTAATAACTTCTTTTTTAAAACTACTTTCTTACCAACCCACGAGTAGCTCTTAAAAGAAACACTTGCGGAAAGAAACACCATAAAATAATTGCTTATGGCTTCATAATAGCGTTTGATTTGGTTGCTACATCAAAAATAGGAACAAATGTAATCATTGTTGTTTATGTTCTGATTATGTTGGGTATGTTTCGGGGGTATTCTCAAAAGGGTGGACGACAGTAAGAAATTTTAAACAAGTTATGTTACTATTGTTTTCTATTGTTTACAAAAATTACATAAAATTACGGTTAAACCAGTATCACATTGAACTATTTTACTTATGTTTTTGCTATGTTTCTGTGTGTTGATTGTAGTAATATCCTTACTATGGAGGGTCAGAGGGCTCTCAGTCTTCATCAAAAATATCTTAAATTTATGTTATAAAGATGTTTGAAAGCCTTACGGGTTTGTAACGACATGAGGTTGAGTAATTAATGACAGAATTCTCATTCTTTGGTGAAAAATCCTTTTAAACTCTTTATGTATTATGCAAAATAAAGGGTTATTGAAAAGGGTACAATGCATTATAAATGTTCATAAAATCTTTTTGTAAATAATTATAAGGATTTAAAATGCACAGAGTAACAATGAATTGATAAGTGTTATACCCCCATAGACAAGGCTTAAGTCTAGTCCCAGACTAAAATGTACGTCTGGGCTGTTTAAACTGAATTAAAATATGTCAGTTTCATTTTTATGTATCAAGATGCACACCAGTAGTATTATTATCTAAGGTACGTTAATAAAAGCTACTTAAATGTCCCAATTAAAGTGTTATCAAAACAAAATTTGTAAACATAACGGTGTCCAGTAAGATATGTTTAACAGTCTCTTGCAATATGCAAGTCTTGACTCTTCCAATTAACTTATTTCTAAATAATTTATTTTAGAAATCTGTCTTTTTGTACAATATAAAATTTACAACAAGCCTTTATTAGTATCAAAATCCGAGCCAATACACACCCTCCTTTCTCCACAGCCTCTATTCTGCGCAGCTGCTTGGTGGAGACATGGGTTGAAGGAGGGAGATTCTAGCTGTCATAGTAACCGGCCGGTACTTCCTGCATAGTTGGCTCGCATGACACCAGGCATGTTTTGTTTCTCCAGCCTTCAATACGTAGGGTCGGAGTGCTCTGTGACATCACTCGGGGCGGAGAGAGGCAGAACAGAGGGAGCTTGTTGGAGGAATGTTGACAGCACACCCAAGCCGCCTCTGCCAACAGAGCGCCTATTATGACCTAAAAAGCCTGCCTTTATTGGATGCGGCCCATGTGGCCATCTGAGAGTCTTTGGGTCGACATCATGAGCCCCTAACCCCATGTGATTATAGCAATGCTGTGCTTTTGGTTCATGACACAACAGATGACTAACTGAAACATCACATCACAGACAACAAACAATCTGGTCAGTAGATAGAATAGTGCAAATTGTGAAATTTTTTGATGCAGACAAACGATTTTCTTAATCTGAATATATATATATATATATATATATATATATATATATATATATATATATATATATATATATATATGTGTGTGTGTGTGTGTGTGTGTGTGTGTGTATAGACTACTATGAACACTGAATATTAAAAAAGCTATATACACAAAACTATATACGTACCATGTATTGTACGATTCATGCTCATTTTCCAAATCATAGTGATCATCCCTATCCCCTTGTTAGTGAAGACTGTGAACAGAGCACATGCGTGTCATTATTTAGTCATTTAAAAGTACTTGTCAAAGAGAGCGAGTCATTTCCTCAGTATCTTCAGCTGGGATGTTCCCATGACAACGAACATACCACAATGTGCTTTAGCAGATGTCGCTGTTTTAACGTTACAAATGTCTTTTTATATCATATCATGCTAATATATATATATATATATATATATATATATATATATATACACACACATATACATATACATACACACACACACACAGATATGTAATTTTACGCAATGCATCCATCCCTTAACGAATCTGCTGACACACACTGTGCTGCATTTGTTGTCATGGGAACATCCCAGCTGAAGATAATAAGGAAATTATTATCCCTTTGACAAGTGCATTCCAAACGACTAAATAATGACACGCATGTGCTCTGTTCACTCCAAAGTCCCCACTAACAAGGGGATAAGGATGATCACTTTGATGATTTGGAAAATGGCCATGAATCATATGATACACAAATTGTTACACCCCTATTATAAAACCATAATATATCATTACGTACAAAAACATCCCGTATCATAAAGACACATACTTGTGGAACAAACATGAAGTAGACTTGTTGTTGAAGAAACCTCTTTGCCCACTGATTCAGTCATGGCATAGTGCCAGCTGTAGGCCTGGCAGGGCTCTCACAAACCCTTTAAGCTCAGCACCAGCTAAAGAGACCAGCGGGGGATTGTGGGTAATAGCCCAGCAGGATACCATCAAGCTCCTGAAGCATCTAATCATATGCTGGGCATAAAGTGCATTGTGATTCATCTTTATCTCCAGCTGTTGCTCGTCCACAATATAATTTTTAAAAAATTTCGAGCATCAAGACCCATCTTCAAAGCGAGGTAATGCTTCGCATCAACATAAATTTAAAAATGCTATCTGTCTTTGTACTTCTACAAAGGACTCTGTTGAGTAAGCCGATGTTATTGAGCTTTGCAGACAGCTTTTGTTGAACTACACAGGCTACACAAATCTCAGAGCAACACCACAAAGAACAACATCAAAGTCATGCATATTCCACCAGCTACATGTACAACTGCCCGTGAAATTTATGCAAGATCTCCTGGAGAAAACCGAGCATGAAGAACCCAATCTGATGCGACCCTAATCTCTGGTCTCATTGTTTAAAGCTGATCTGCAAGATTAAAGTGATCAGAAATCTATAGGCACTGAAACATAAGCACGTTTGCATTAATCTGGATCGGTGCAAGTCTCACACGTCTACAGAAACACATCAAAAACAAGATTGTCGTGATAAATCCATTGACACGTTGTACACCTGTATGTGTAAAATCTAACAAATGGACTAATGTTTGTTCTCAAGAATGTCAATGAGAAGGTCAACTTTTAACAACAGGAAAGATTACAGATTAAATATTTATTAAGGACCTTATGATCTGAACTCCAAAATCTTTATGCCCCTTCTGCCATGTCAATATGACATTCATTGATGTTGGCTGATGAAGGAGATGAAGACGAGCAAATGCTAACACAGCTGAAGCAATGAAAAGGATTGTTGGGATTATATGACAAGATGCACGCTGGACCAATCACAGCAAAGCATGATCCATGAGGTGACTAGATGATAGTGGTTAATCAGAACACCAAAAGTAACCAGCTGATCATCAACAAATATATTCTATGTATTCTTACGCAGAATAAAAAGAATGGGATTTTTTCATCTACTTTTTAAATTTATGACGGATTTAAGAGGCATTTAATGGTTAGGGTTTGTGTCAGGACAATGTTTGTTCGACAGGAATGATGTTCTAGAACCAACAAAAGATGCTGATCCTGGAAAGTGGCCTACTTGGCAAAATTACAGTCACCACAAAACCAACGAGCGCCGTGGCAGCTAACTGTTACTGTTGTCCTCCTTTTAACCACATGGCATTCTGAAATTAAACCTACTCATTGTTTTTTTACTTGAACTAATAGATATTCGTCTATGTATGGTAAAACAAATCAGAAAGCCGAAAACTAGTAAATCCATAAAAGGAAGGAGCGTTCTTCTCTCAAAATCAGGAGACATATTGCAGTGGGTGTATGTCCTTTTCTGACCACAGAAGAATGGATTAGCATGAGAAAGCACAGTTTGTTGTATAGGGTAACAGCTGGGTCTTTGGCACTTTGGGAATAGTGGGGCGCCAATGAAAAAGGAATGACATTACCACTCCGGGCCATATCTCACCAGTCCAGCATATTCTAAAGTGCACACTTTAGTCCAGCCGGATAACACAGGCCTACTAACTGAATGAAAACATACTTACTTCACTGGAAATCAATGTGTTTACACAAACTCTAAAACAAATAAGACATTCAGGAAATTCAAGATGCATGTGTCTGCTACTACTGTCTGACCGGGCTGACGATTACAAATCTACTCAAGTCAAGTACTTTCCAGCTTGCATTGGTAGTAATTACAGTCCTTGTGCTTTAAATTCTACAGTTGTCTCGTTATTTTATGTTTTTAATTGTATTTAATATACAAATTCTATTTAATTTAAGCTTAAAACAACCAAACATTTGGGGACTGGTTTTTGAGTTGTACCATTTTTGATATTTGGTTTTGAAAAGTAACAGTTTCACATAATGGCTTAATTGATAAGAACACTGATTCAGTTCTCGGCGATTCATCTGAACACCAGCCATAACCGTCTTTTTCGGTTCGATTCATAGAGACCGATTCGATCTCAATGAGCAACGCAGACCGATTCACTGAAATGCTCCGCGAATGCACTAAACAGCCATTTCCATCTTTATACTATCATGTATACAACTTGTGTCGTGAGAGCTTGTAATTTGACTCATTAAGGAAGGTTTATGAACATATAAACGCGACTGAGCAAATGTCAGTACCATGACAACTGGCACAGCATCAACATGGATATGTCGGATTTGTCTAAATAACCGCACCGATCCTTTAGATGGCATCCAGTAATGTGCCCGCGTTTGTGGGTCAGGTTAAATTAGGTAATACAGAATTACTGTATTCTCACACGAGGTCATTTCCCACGACCTGTAAAGGCACAAAAGCGTTATTCTCTGTGTAGCGAGAGTGAGTGACACTTACCAGCAGCTTCATCTCTGGTGGATTTACGGGTGGCACTTGAAATCTGTCAATTTCTTCCATCATTTTGATACAACGTTAGGCTTGTAAAGGAATGTATAAACGCTCAAGGTGATGTCCTAATTGAAAAACGCATTTATTCACTCCCTGGGACGGTTCAAAGATGCCGAGCTCTCCAGCATCATCTCTAGTTGTTTTCCGCTATCTGGCTATTACCAGTCAGGGGTGACTCAACAGCAACATCTGACTTCCGGGTCCGGAACCCTCCCATAATGACGTGTAGATGAATAATTAATGAGCTGAAAGTTCGATTAGATCGTGCAGGCAAAACAACAGAATCCACAGCCGCTGAAGGATTAGGTAGATTTGCCGTTTAAAAGCAGCTCATCAAGATTATTGGGAAATGAAATACGACAGTCGTGCATATCCTGTTATCATAATAATTTAATACTTCGACAAGCGCTAAAATATTACTTTTATAGTTTAGTATTTTTATATGAACGATTTGTTTATTGTTTGTTTTAAATACTGCGTTTTAGTAAATCAAATAAAAATGGCAAGTGCCAACATTGTTTCTGTTCTTGTTTGTCTTAACAAAAACACTTTTTTTGCACGTGTCAGCTTTTAGAAAACTTTGAAAGACAAGTGTCAATGAAAACCAAACCCAAATACGTGTCGCCATCTTGTGGCGTTTAGGCAGGATTTACAATTTGCTCAAATTACTCATTTGCATGACTTTTATTTTAAAACAACACCCAAAAGAATCCCGACAAGTCTCCTTTACCGTCAGCAGCAAAGAATAAGTGTGTGGCAAAGATGTAAAGTGGGCATTGTTTATGTTGTAGAAAACAACACAAAAAAAGAATATGTTATAAAAAAATAACATTATAACGACAAACATGATATTGATGATATTTCATAAATATTTTGTTGTGGTATTTACTTACACTTTTAACTTTAAAAATGTAAAGTTTAGATTTTGTTTAAACAAAACTAGATTACGGTTTTTAAATAAATATATATATATATATATATATTTTTTTTTTACAGTAAGTAAAGTTTTTTTTAAATGATGGATCTCGGTGCTTTTATTTTGAAAGCTAGCGTTATCGCTTAACGTTTTTAGGCATCTTCATGGCTTCACGTGTTGCTGTAGCTGGGTTCACCAGCTTCGGTTTGTTAACATATGCTGAAACAAAATAATAGATAGTATGTCCACAACGTGTTTAGTTTCTGGTCGAACAATTATTGCTGGGACGTCGTTAAACAGATATTCTAATCTTTGTTTGTATTCTTGACAACTGCAGCTTGGGCCTTTGTTAGGCTTGGTTTCTAGGGATACCGTTGCTATAGACCGAGTACTACATAACGCTGACCAAGGTCAGGCAATTTCCTCCAATCACGATCACGCACTTCCAACGAAACCTTTTGAATCAGCCAATCAAATGAAAGACCGATTACCCACCGGAAGAAAGAGGTTTCGAGATTCTGGGATGACAAGAAAGCTGAAGTAGTTCGCTACTATTTCAATGTACATTTTACCCTTATCGACGCTTGAATGTTTGTAGTTTCGCATGGTAAGATGGTTTGCAATTAAACACGTTTCGCTTTATGTTTTAACGAATTTGTATTGTAGGCATCTTATACTATACTATTAATGTTTTCTGGAAAACTCTTCTGCTCTTTTTGCAGCTTTTCTGTCTTACTCGTGATTTCTGTTTAATTTCTGTTTCGCTGTATTTGTGTTTATGTGCCGAAAAAGCTAGTTTCTGCTTCCTTATGAGGTTAATTGCCTATTAGCTTGCAGCTCAGTGTCCTATTTGGCATTCATTCACTTCTGAATCCATTTGTGATGTAATGGTGGTATATGGTTACGTACATACAGATTCTGTATGCATAAAGAGCATGCAGTCAATTTGATGTCACCTTTACATTAAGCCAGATGTCAGTAATGAGGGCCATGAGGGTCTGTTGTTGTTGTATCGGTTTACCTCCGATAGTCTTGAGCACTGTCCTCTGAAATATGACCTGAAGATGTGTAACCAGTAAAATTATCCTTCAGACATATGTTCCCTGATCCGTAAACGAAGACTGGTAATTTATTTGAGTAGCTAGTGTGCAGTTATGACCGGATGAATTTGAGTTATTATTTAAAATAACAAAAAAAAAGGTGATGTAAGAAACGTATATTTTATTATCAAACATGCGATTTTTAAGAGCAGAAATATTACATGCAACCTACTAATTGATATCAGTGATGTAAATCATGCAAATTTAATGTGACAATGCATTACATGATGTGCAGGATTTTATGTATGCTGTTCTATCAGTCATACAATCTAAACTTTTTGTTTATGATTTCACATAGGCCTATTTATTGATATTTTACCTATTTCCAGAGAAAGTCAACGAGAACAAGCTCTTCTTCCCCACCGCTGCACGTGCATGTGAACGAGACCACGCCTGTGCACGTGCATGTGAAGAAGAGCACAAAATGCAGCCCTACCAAGACAGCCCAGGTATAACATAAGATTGTAGTCTGTACATAGACACCCATCCTCAAAATATATAATAATAATACATTGATTATTACATAAGAATGAATAAATGTCTGTTGAAATGTGGAGATCCAGTTCTTTTAATGCTGCTAAAAAATACTCATCCCGTCACTCATCATGTATGTCTTTTATGTTCCAGGTTAAAACAAAAAGTAGCATGCATCCTACTGCTAAGGTGAAGACGAGGGTCCCGTGGATCCCACCTGGCAAGGTCTCAACACGAGAGACATCGTATAAGTGGGAGGTCAGTCACATATTACGGATACATTTTTATTTGCTTTTGCACAATTCGTGTAAAATATTGCACACTATTCCGAGAAGGAAACTATTTTTGTTGTTGTGGAAATTATGATATTTACTTGTGCTTTAGGGGCCATCTCATCGTTTGGAGATAACACCTCCGCATGAACCAGAACGTTCCCATTCTCCTCTCCGAATAGAAGATCTCTCGACGGATGAAGAAGAGGCACTGCATGGACGCATCAATCAGTATGAGAGAAAGATTGACAGCCTTATGACAGAGGTCAGCTCTCTGAAAAATGAGGTGAGAAATAAGAGATTGGAGAAATTGAGGCAATATTATTGTCATTCTTTTCTTTCAGTACACTTATATCCCAAAAAAACATATATTTACCAATTAGAAAACACAGTTTTTAACTAAATGCATATATATGCTATAGCTTTGGGTATTTAGGATATATTCGTGATTATGAATTTGAGAGAAGTCTCTAATAACAGCCAAGGCTGCATTTATTTAAAGAGCAGTAACAACAGTAATATTGTGAAATATTATTACAATAACCATTTTATATTTTAATATAGTATAAAGTAATTTATTCCTGTTATGTCGAAACATTATCCTTTAAAAAATCATTCTGATTTGATTCTATTTATTATCATCATTGTGCTGCTTAATATTTTTTTAAACCATTACTGTAACGTTTAGTCAATTTAATGCATCTTACTGAATAACTAATTTCTTAAATAAAAATCTTCATCTAGTTTAAAATGTATTTTAAAAATGTTTTAAATTATAATGTATAATTATTAAGCACGCACACAAATATAGTGAATACAGTGATCCAGTTAAAATAAAAGTGCGTGATGTTTGTGTTTGCAGGTAGAGCTTCGTAAGAAGGAGCAGCTGCTGGAGCGTCAGTCAGAGAGGTTAAGCGCATCACAGCGTGTCATCGCTGAGCAGGAGGAGGAGCTAGCAGAGGTCGCCCGGGAGCTGGAGGCCACAGAGCAGGAGAACTCCCGCCTACGGGAGTCCATGGAAAAAATGATGGAGGGGAATGATTTTGGGAGGTGTGATTTAAAATTCTTGACATACTAACTTTTTGCTATTACGTATAACAAATTTCAAATTCAGCTTGAACCATTTTCTTATTGTCTAGATTGGAGAGAGACAGTTTGCAGCCAGACAAGGATGTTCTACTCAGGAAACTGCTGGAAGCAGAGATGGACAGCAGTGCAGCCGCCAAGCAGGTGTCTGCCCTCCGTGAAACTGTCAGCCATATGTCCAGGAGTCCGAGTGTCAGTGTAAGCAAAAAATTCTGATTGGTTTTTGTAAAAAATCTGAACTTGGAATGTCTTAAAACCGAGCCAGAAACAGATACGAATAATATAAAAATCATACCTTTTGTCAAGGAGAAAAAGATGTCGGGGTCAGATTCAACGCTCTTGACCCGACAGAAAGAGCTCTTGCTGCAGAAGCTGGAGACTTTTGAGAGCACTAACAGAGCCCTCAGACATCTTCTGAGAGAACAGCATAGTCGAGAGGTACTGCTTTGCACAAATTCAAAAATAACTAAATTATATTGCATTTTAAACTGTTTTTCTTTATTACTTTTTCTTTATTTTTTTTTATAACAGATGGAATCACTAAGACTCTTAGAGCAGAAAGACGTGCTTCTGAAAAAACTTTCTGATGTGGAGGCAGAAAATTCGGTTTGTGTTATGTTTGCCTAAAGCATGTTCCACTGTAAATAGGTGGTTTTGATTTTATATATATATATATATATATATATATATATATATATATATATATATATATATATATTTTTTTTTTTTTTTTTTTTTTTTTTTTTTTTTTTTTAATTTAATTATTTATTTTTTGTATAATAATAAACTCCTGTCTGTATTCCAGCGTATTCTTGTAAAGCTTCAGGACAAAGACAGAGAGATTAACCAGCTCACGTCCTTGTTAGAAAGTGAAAAGGTAAACTGTATTTTTAAGCATGTTTGTTTAAACTCAACATTGACAATTATTTCTGAACATTTATCAATTCCCATTTTAACAGGACAGTGCAAAGACCACCACTGAACTGTCCAAAGTCTTGGAGTCCACTCGAGCACATCTGCAGGGTCAACTCCGCAATAAAGAGGCAGAAAATAACCGTCTCAATGTTCAGATCAGGGTAATACATACAGCATTAGCTAACAACTTAATGGTGTTCAAGCAGCGTGCGCCACTGTCATTTTTTTTTTTGTGTGTTTATTCTACAAGACATGTCTAGTTGATAGCTGGATAATGTGATATAATCAAGCGTACGTGATGTATAAAATGTATGAAAGTGTATTTGTTTGGTTCAGAATCTAGAGCGATCCATCAGTCAGCAGCAGGGGGAAGTAGAACACCTGCAGAATCAGTTCCATGACCTCAGACAGCAGGCGGAGGCTGATAAGGAGGCCCTGAAAAAAGCCACGCGGGCACAGAAACAGCGGGCACAGCGCAGTGAAGACACTGTGGGACAGCTCAGTGCCCAGCTCATTGAGATAGTGAGTTGAATGAGGTTAATGTGTGCTGCTTACACAAGTTTTTAAAATAGCTTGCTACGATGAATATTTCAAGCAGTAGTATGGTGTTAGGGGGAAAAAAACAGAAATTTACATTTCATATAAATTAAGTTGTGGCTTTAGAAATGTAAGGCTTAAGTTTTTGTTTACATAATATATTTTATATTTGTGTCTACTGTGTATATTTATCGTGTGTGTATGTATGTGTATACACACACACACACGTCACACATAATATATTTGGAAATAATCATTTAAATGTGATCATATATAAGTATATTTAATATATATAAACATAACATATTTTTCTTAAATGCGTGTGTGTGTGTGTGTGCATATTATATACAAACACAGTAAACAAACATTTTTGTATGTGATTTATCTATTGACAGCACTGGTATAAAGATAACAATAAATATATATTTCTCAAAATCTTTCTCAATAGAAAAAAAAACAAACAAACTTATTTTACATTTGAATTATTTTACAATAATGTCATTTTTATTTACTACCAAAACTATCTTTGATAGTTGAACGTTAGTGTAGATTTTATGTCATTTTTTTGCTAGGCAAGTATATGATATAAAAAGATAAAATGATCTTTACAGGAAGCACAGTTGGCAGATGCTGTGTCAGCCGCAGAGAATTGGAGCAATCGACATGCAAAAGAGATGAAGGAAAAAGGACAGTTAGACATGGAGATCACGTTGTTGAACAGGTCAGCAGTGATTTGTGTTCTTTGATGCTAATACAAGTCATATTTCTGAATTAATGTAAACCTAGAGCCTCCCGGAAAGCCATGCAAACATTGTTGTGTTGTTTTAGCCGTATTACAGACCTTACAGAACAGTTGCATGGGCAGGAAGAGAAAGCCCGAACAGAGAGAGATGGTCTTCTAGATCGCCTTCATGAGCTCAATACAGAGAGCACTACTATGCGCCTGGAGAACCAGAGCCTTCAGGTTCATTTGATGATTCATTTGAAATTGTTCTTTTTTTTTTTCTTCCTTTTATGATGAATATGATAAATGAATACAAACTAAAACTGTATTGTTGTGCTTGTGCAGGCCACTTTTTCTGCCTTGGAAGAGAAGTTATCATTGTCCCAGTCTGAGGTCCAGCAGGTCAAAGTTTCAGTGAAGCAGTATGAGAGCTTGGTGGACAGCTATAAAGCCCAGGTATGATCATAATACCATCAAACTAACTAATTGCTTATGATTATAAATTCTATATGCTACTCTTTTTGGGCCAAAGTTTGTTGTGCTCACCAAGTCATTTATTTAAATTTAAAATACAGTAATGTTGTTTTTGGGACCTTTTTGTTTCTCCTCTTTAAACGTAGGTTCAGAAGACCCGTGCCGAAGCAGATGAGTACTCTGCACGTATGCAGGTGGCTGAAAGCGAAGCCCAGGCTGTAAGAGACGAGCTAGACCAGGAGATCCAGAAGGTCAGGAAGCAGCTTCAAGGTCGTTTGGCAGAGCTGGAGCCGCTTCCCGAAGCTCTGAGACACGCTGAACTCCAGTTGCAGGAGGCTCATGAGAAAGAGCGCTTGCAAGAGAGAAGAAACACAGAGCTTGGCACCTCCATTGCAGAGCTACGCATTAAGGTGTGTTTGTTAAAAGGTTACTCCATCACAAAAATCTAATTTTGTCGTTAATTAGTTGACCCTATGTTGTTCCAAACCCATAAAAGTTGAGTTCATCTTCTGAACCAAGGCTTGTGACTGTCCCATTGACCGCCAAGTAATGAACACTGTCATGGTCCACAAAAGTATGAAAGACATAGTCATGATAGTCCATCTGCCATCAGTGGTTCAATCTGAATGTTATGAAGCAACAAGAATACTTTTCGTACGCAAAGAAAATAAAAATAACATTTATTCAATAGTTTGTCTTCTCAGTGTCCAAATCACCGTAGAATATATATGGCATAGTCACAAGCCTTCTGGTTTTCATCCATAATATCTTAAATTGTCTTTAAAAGATGAACAAAGCATTTATGGGTTTGGAAAAACATTGAGGTAAGTGATTAGTGACAGCATTTTCATTTAGGAGTGTAACCTATAAGTCTATAAAGTCTATATATAAGTCCTTGAAATCGGTTTGCATTTAATGGTTAAAAACAACACAGCCAGTTGTTTCATGAAGAAAAACCATTTGAACAAAAAAGGCTGCAAAAGCTCTTCATAGTGTTAACAATACTACTGTGAACACATGACTGCCAACATTTACCATATCAATGGATATTCAGTATTCAGCAAATTGGCAGGGCTGTTGTGTCTTATTTCATATGCAAATAGGTCAGACAACAAAGGTTGTAAAATCTACATACAGAAGTTTTAAAGATACATTAGAATGGAAGAGGGCTAGTATTAAAGAACATTGATGATGTTTCTGTTGAAAGAAACTTTGACTTTAAACATAAGTGGTAAAATAACATTTTAGAAGAACAGCAAACACAAACTGTAAAAGATTGTTTTATTTTTGCTGATCAGAAGCAGTTTTCATTCATAGAATTTTATTTGTTTTGATGGTTTGTTTAGGCGGAGCAACAGGGAAGTCTGGCTGAAATGTTGAGACACAAGAACATGTTGCTGCAAGAAGAAAACAAGCAGCTTCAGCACAAAATAGAGGGCCTTGAACGGTCTGTCACTTTGCCTTTTTATAACTTACAAATTTATTCTAATGTTATTCATGTTTTATAAGGACATTAACTTAAAATGTTAACATTTTCTTAATTTGTTCTTTCTGTGGAACATAGAAACATATTTTAAAAAATAATAATTTCTTGTTCATGGGCTCAAATGTTGTTTGGTCTATAACATTCTTCAAACAAGGTTTCTGCGGGTCTTAAAAACATCTTAAATAGAGTAGAATTCATAGTCACAGCATTTAAATATTGTTTGCATAGCTTAAAATAATCATACATGTTTGGAATGACATGGCGGTCAGTAAATTACAGTGTTTTTATTTCTGGGTTTGATTTTATTTTCTGTTGTCAACAGGAAGCTAGAGGAGGCTAACTCCCAAAATCGAGACCTCATCCAGGTAATTTCAAAACGTGAAGAAACTATTCATAGCAACCAGGTGCGTCTTGAAGAAAAGTCTCGAGAGTGCAGTATTCTGACTCGACAGCTGGAGGAGGCCCTGGACGATGCTCGTCGGCAGGTCTGTAACCGCTACATCTTTAAAAACGCATGGATTTAATCATTTGCATTGCTCAGTTTTTTTTTTATTGAGGATACCCTGTTGATTAACAGGTTACCCAGACCAGAGAGAGAGCGGCCTCTAAAGAGCGTGTCACACAGTCCAAAATTGTTGACCTAGAAGCTCAACTAAGCAGAACAACATCTGAGCTCAACCAGTTGCGACGAGCCAAAGAGGAGGTCAGTGCAATTTCTCCATATGGAATTTTCTGTTAGATTTTTGCACACAAAAAAAATTGCCGAAACACCCATAACTTTCTTACAGGCTGAGCGGAGGTACCAGAGCCGTTTACAAGATGTCAAGGACAGACTGGAGCAGTCCGACAGCACAAACCGCAGCCTTCAGAACTATGTCCAGTTCCTCAAATCTTCTTACGTCAATGTGTTTGGGGATCCTGCTCACACTGGATCCTCGTTTCGCACACCTTCACCAATCTGAAAAGTCTTTCAGGTGTCTTTTTTAGACTTTAGTTACATGGACTGGCATGTATTCATCTAATTGTCATTACTGGTGACAATTTACTGTGCTTCGTGCTTTACTCTTGAAGGATTATTTATTGAACATGGTCAATGTACGTGTTACTGGTGAGTACCTAGAAATCTCATTTTAGTATTACATATCAATCTTAGAATGAGAATTCTGGACTTATAGACAGATTCTTATGTCATTTTACCCTGGCTCAAGGTGGCTGTTATGCAAAACCTTTATTTTTTAAATTTACATATGAAAAATGAAGGTTGTATTGCACTTACAATAATTTGGATATTGTCGTTTTTGAGCTTTTGATTGTATCTGGTTTTAAAACATACACTTTGTGTATGCTTTGCAGTTGCAGTATATGACTGTCAGATTAAATAATATCAGTATGATGATGGTTGCATAAAGTACAGTAAGCTTGTAATTCATAATCTATTATACAATATCCTTTAAAACATAATCACAATAATCTGTTTAAATTTGTAGTCGCTTAGTACTTGAATTGGTTTAAGAGACAAAATGACAACAAACTCAGGATTTGTCGCTTTATTTTTCAGCCAAATTTGTTTTTAATTACAGCAGGTCCATTATGTGAACATATCTGTTTCATAATGATGCATAAAGCATTTTTAGTCAATGTTACATGGTTGTCGTCAGTAGACCGAGAGCATTGAATTTCAGTAATAAAATGTCTATTGGTGCTATACATTTACATTACTGTAACCATTCATCATGTTTAGTTATACTTGCACTTTTTGTCTATTTCTCATGACCTGTCTTGTAAAATACCCAACCAGTAATGTTTCACTGTTGCTTATATGAAAGGCAACAGCACATGTATTTTTAATTGTTAAGAATATTTTGTATACATATAAATTGTATAATATGTACTTAACTGTATTAAAATATTTTGAAAACTGCTACGTGCTTCAGTTTGCAAAGAAAGAAAATGTTCCCCATTTAATCCTCAATTTATTTATTTTTTTTCAGTCCAAATGATTATTTTTAGGTGTAGATGTTTTTCTTGAGGCGGGTATAGACCCCCTTTGTTTCATCGCTCTGATGGCACTCTGCAAAACTATTGCTCGCTTCTGCCATTGTGTTGCTTTTCGTGACTCTTCCGCTAAATTCTTTTTGTATTCTTTTATCTGGAGCTGAGCAGCAGCTAGTTTCAGCTGGTAATTTCTTTCTGAGGCCTGCAGACGTTTATAAGAGTCACAGCAGGATGACCTGGATGAGTCGGTGGACTCGGGAGGTGCCCCTTGGTGTGGAGGGAGATTTTCAGTGTCCCTTAGCAACTGATTCTGAAACACAAAATGTTTATCATTTTCAAATATAGTTGTTTATGGTTTGTTAAAACCTGTTGACCTGGCTATTAATAAACCAATAGTAATTTTATCTGATGCTTATCTTAAATTGTGTGAAATTATATGGATAGACTTACCTTAGATTGTGTAAAATGAAATACAGTGGGTATGGCGTCTGGGTGTAAACGCGCTGATCCAGATTCAAAGCAATCCGGAGTGAAATGAGCGGAGCACAGAAAAGAGGATTCAGATGGAGTCCAATCCGAGTCTTTCCCCATATTAACTATCCAGTAATGGCGAAGCTCCTCTTTTAAAGGGTATCTGAGAGAAGTAAGATCATCAGTAACTGAACCGTTTTGATTTAACCAAACGATAACGTTAAATAGATGGCAAACTTACTTGAAGAAGGACACACCGTGGTTATTCTCACCCGGGCCGTGTCCGCAGAAATCACACGACTGCATCTCTTCAGCTCACAGACATTTACCAAAGTTCAGAGACCAGAGTAATGACTGTCCCTGTCTGCAGGATTTATACATTTATAGTGCGACGATTGCTGGTCCTCGTTCATGTAAAAGGTCGTAATGGGCGATTTACACATCGCCTGTGAATCTGAACATTTGTGTTTTATTTACGTGATGGTTGTGGGATGGGCATTTATTCGCAGCAGCATTCATTTGTCCATTTTCCCGAAGACAGTGCTACATTGCTCACCCCTATAAAATGTTTTGTACCCTCTACCTTTTCTCACACACACATTTAAGACATTGAAATTCTTATAAAATGGTAACTATTAAAAAAAGTCATTCTCAACTACAGACAAAACTGGTCTGTGAAAGAAACTTTGAACATCGCTATAGACTCGGGTGATTTGCAAGCCATTAGCCGCCCAAGTCAAAAGAATAGGCTGTTAGCATATTTTGAATAGGCTAATGCATGTTGGCAAAGACTTTGATTCAGGCTGCATAAAACGAGGACTGAGTTTAATTTAAAACATGTATTATATTTATTGTGTGCCATTTTTATTTCTGTTTACAAAAGCACTCTGTCTTTATGATATTTTTATTTTCATACTTTAAAGAGTATTAGCTAGCCTATAGTTACTAAATGTCTTCATTAATACCCGTATTACTCTCTTCCACGAGATACTACCAGAACATTTAGCTTTAATCAGAAAAGGAAATCATGTCAGTTATATGATCTCTGTCATCACGTCTCTCTGTTTTGACTCAGAAACCGAGAGACATTTGTTTCAGTTTATATTTTTTCATTACTGCACCGTTTTATTCTTGCGGATTTCACCTGGATGTGCCAAGACACTGCGATACAGAAGGGATCCTAGAATGTCAGACAGATTTATTATGGCAGTATTTTTCAGACAAGAAGTACTGCCAGGAATTTAACAAAAAAGCTGAATAAATTAAACACTCGCCAAATTAAATCCATCCATTATCTATCCAGAATTGGCGTTGAACAGCAAATTGCAGCACCAAACGAGCCTTTACTTCTGTTATACACGGCAATATAAATAAATATGTTACATGTGTTCATTTTGTTTAAGGTAGAACTCAGAAGTGACGCACTCTTCGGCATTTTCCGTCAGCGCTCGGCTCGTTGCTGCAGTGAATGATGTCACTGTCTCGCGCAGCGCGTTCCATTCTATCGCTCGCGCTACGCTGCTATTTCATTCGTTGAGGTCGCCACCCGTTGCCACCCAGCCCCAGAAAAACAGAGCAAAACCTTCGGCAAGGTAGGATATTATACAGCATTGTAGTCGTGCGGTTGTGTATTTTTTCCACAAAAACACAATACCTGGACGTTTTAGTGCAAAACTAAAGGAACGCTTGGGTGTATGTCGGCTTTGCTATGCTGAGGGCCGTGCTGGGCGTTTCATCTGTTTCGACCGTTTCATCTGTTTAGTGATATACAAAACATCACACCGTTCTCATTTTACTGTAAAAGTACTGTTATTACATTGTTATGCCAATTTCATGCATTGTATATGTTTTTCAGACAAGATTAGAATCGCCCTGCCCAATAGAGTCGTTAGCTGCAGAGCTAACCTATATTAACAGCTAGATTATAAATTAAACATGCGCGGATACAGGACGGTGTGTAGGATTCATTTCAATCTTTGTGACGGCCTAGGGACACTTTAAACGCTTTAATAAGAACCCAACGTTATTACATTAATTGGGTTATATGGAATATATCGGTTCTTGCTGATAATCCTGCAACATTGGATGGCAAATTTTCGTCCAAACAAAGACACTCGTTTCAACATTGTACGTTGTTCTATTGATTCAGTATACAATTTGTGAATTTTCATGGGCTTAATGTAAATGTATAGACAGCAGAGGATCCACCCATCGCCTTTTCTCACTCGGTCTGCCATTGCACTAATGCTTTGATACGAGGCCTGGGGTTTTGCTTGACTTTTATTGTTTGCTGATGGTCTTCTTAAATGTAAAGGGTTTATTATAAACATGCATTACCTTAGCTTTGAGTTTTAGTTAAATAATGATTTATTCCTGTAATGAATAAAGCATTCCATGTGTGAGTATTGGAAAACCTCTGGTAATAATGTTAACATTTTAAAAATAAATTATGCTGTATACATTTTTAAAGGCACTCCAAAATAATTTTAGTAATAGCCTAACTAAATAGTTTTTGTGGAATAATGCATATTGTGTTATATTATGTTATATCCACACCATATATATATATGCTTTGCACTGTTGCTTTCTGAAGCCAGAGACTTTTATAGTGGATCAGGGACTTAATATGCACGCCAACTGCTGACATGCCAACAGCCCTGCTGCGCAAATAAAAAAGCTACTGAAGTCAAAAAGATGTGGGGGTTTTTGTGTGCTGACATTAGCATGCATTGCTGATAAACTGCAATATTCATACTGGGCCCCTTTTTTATTAGAATTTGCAAATATAGACAGACAATTGGTTTGATATTAAAACTAGACCTGCTGATTAGTGAAAAACAATGCTTGCAAAAATAATAAATACATGTAAAAATAGGAAAATACAGTATAAAATACAATACATAAACAAAGAGTTTTGGATAATTATTGGTAATTGGCACCAGAGATTAAAATAAATTTTCATCCATTTAGACCTTAAAATGTTTTTGCACAACTTTAATGGCATAAATAACACCACTAGTCATATATGACACATTCAGATATATATATATATATATATATATATATATATATATATATATTTTTAAATGGTTTTTTTAAACATTTTTAAATGCTAAAAAGCAATAAACCAGTGGCTACAATGTTCTGAATATTACATAAAATGTTATGTTATTAAAATCACACTCAGAAACTTAACTTTATAAGACATAAAAGTTATATATAATAATAAATCTTTTCCAGTTACATTTTTAGTTGCCCTTAATCAGCCGAGGCCTATTTTCAGATCTGGTTCTTCAGTGCAATTGCGCATTATGAAATAACCTTGCACTGCTCGTCACATCAGCGTCTGGAATGTTACACTTTTGTCGGTCTCTGAACAACAGAGTAGACGGTCTAGCGCATTTAGGAAACAAATACATCGATGTTCATTGTTCTCCTCGTCCTGTTTCCTCAAAGGCTGACTGCATGCATTCTGAAATTGCTCAGAATCTTTCAAAGGGTGTGGTCTTCTGTCTCATAACGTAACTCATAACATGCAGGGTCTTCGTTGGGGTGGGTGGGGGTTTCCCTCGGGACATGTTGCCTTTGTGCAGCTGTGTAACTATTTTAGTTGACCCCTCCCAAGTGTCAGAGTCCAATACTTTTTGTTTTCCAGTCAGTTTTTGCACATAAATACGGTTAATAGTTGCTTACAAATCCTTTTGGTTCAAGTTTTTCACCGATCCTGACGTTGAAATTGGTTGGTGCTGTTGATTATGGTGCCACTGAAAAAAATGAACAAACACTTGATTATTGAATTCATCTGTTTCCGTAAAGAAGCAGATATTATTAAAAGACAAGTCCCTTTTAAGGCTGCTCAAAAACAGGCCAAAGGTTGTGTGTTTGTGCCATTGTCTGTTCTGGTTTCACATTGCATCCTGGTGTAACACAAACCTGAAGTGGTCTACTTTATTTACCAGGCTCTAAGGGATACCTTATTTTGCGTTCATGTCTATTCTTTCACTTTGACATGTATAAGTTGGTATCTTTCCTCTGTGTCTGTGTTGTGTTATTGCATGAGCTTATATAATACTGCATGCTGTACCTTGGCTCAGAAGGCCTGAATTTAACCAGGCCTGGACTGTATTAAATGGTTTATGTTGGGGCTGCACGATAAGGGTTGAGTTAATAATCACAGTTATCAAAAATTATTATTGTGATATTAAATCATGCCTCTTCTTGTTTTTTCTTGAGCTTTTTTATGTTGTTTTTACATTTAACCAGTCATAAAAATATTGAAAATGGTAAAATTCTTAATACTAATTTTAATAAATCCAAATTGTTATTTCTATAAACAACAGAAGCTGCATTAAGTGCATTTATTCTCACAAATGGCTCATAGACTGGCTGTATAGCACTTCCATTTGAGACAAATTTCACAAGTGGAGATTGGTAACAGTTTTAGGAAACCAGTTGGATATCCAGCTGGCCAATCTCACAGATCATCTTGATTGGTTAATTGAGAGGAGCAGAAATCATGAATAAAATACAAAATCATGCAGCCCTAGTTTATGTGCATTTGTCCCCGTTCTGTTTTTATTAGCCAAACTCAATGTTTTAACCAATAATGTTGTTTACAGTACGCCTTGTAGCCACCCCTGAGACACCTGTTACCATGTCCAAGTTTCTTAAACCCAAACTGAAGGTAAAATATGTGAGTTTGTGTGTGTCTCTGCCCTGGTTTGCTGTGTAGTGGCAGTGAGAAGATAAACTGAAAATTGTCAATGTAGGAAGGGAAAAAAACAGTGTGAGGTGTTTTTCTCCTTATTTTCTGGAAAAGAGAGACGCATGGGCTGGGCTCTACCTTGGCTGTCGCCCCACACAGGCCCGTCACTGCAGCGCTGATGCTTTTGTCTGCACTGCAGCGAGAGGCAGAGGAGATGCTTAGACAAATACAGTCAGAGAGAGGTTTTGTTTTCTGCATACTCATGCACTCATCATCATCTTAAGAAATATCACCGCACTTATCTGAGCTGAATGTAAGCGGTAGGATATGTGACTGGAGGATAGAGGATATTTCTGAGGTCTGTGGATGCTTTTTTCTATATAATGCATGGAAATGCTGGTTTATTTCACGTTTTGTGTGTTTGTTGCATGGTTTGTGTGGGTGTGTTCTGCATGATGTAGCCTAGTTGATATGCTGCCATGGATTAAGTCTCATAAAATCTGAGTGTGATGTTTTGATCAGCTGTGATGGGAGAACCTTTTTTCCCTACAGCAAACTAATCATAAATATTTCGTGTTTTAAGATTTCAGTGCATTGTCATTTTCAAGGTTAATTTAGCTTTCAACTCTTAATCAATAAAGTAGTCATTAACAGTATATGCTTTAAAAGTATATCTTCTTGAATAAGGGAAAATTTGTTTCTTCTTTAGAACAGATTTGAAGAAATTCATTAAGAAATTACATCAGTTACTTATTATGGATTGGTAAATTGTTGCTAAGCAATAGTTAACAGTAGATAAGAAATGTATTTCTTACAAGCAAACACATTTTTACTTTACAAGTAGTTAACTGATGTAGTCATGTGCATTACTTTTAGATTATTGTCATTTATCTGTCAATTTATTGTGAATTTGAATTCTCGGTCTGCCGGCACCCACTGCAGATAATACATTGGTAAACAAGTAAGTGTTGTAATGCAAAATTTAGGCCAACTTTTTTGGATGATCCGATAGTGAGTAGATTAAATATAGGTGGTTTTATCTGTATCTCTATCCCTGTTATTTCAGCTTTTTGGTGTCTTCAAACAGCTATTAGCCAAGTTAAATCCTTGGAGACAGCCCACCCATTTCCTCTAAATTCCTTAGGTCTGCATCCTCCCTTTCAGACGTCAGCACCTCTTGGATACAGATGTGTTACCATGGAAACTTCCAGGCTTTCAGTGTGACCTCACTGAGTTCTCAGTATTCCCAGCTTGATAGTGGGAGTGCATTTAATGATAAGTGCTTCACTCATGCTAAACATCGATGTTTTGAGCATGTGATCCATGCAAGAAAAAATGAAAGCTTGAAGTGATGCAGTAAAGCACCCATTTCCTCATTTTTCATGTCACCTTGTGATCTGATAAGAATCTAGTGTTTTTTTGCCTGGCAGCTTTATGAATCGTGATTGTCTCACTTTCATGTTCTAGTTTTCCTGGTTAGTGGTTCTGTTTTACACCGTTGGCACTGTCTTCCGAATGCTGCTTTGAAAATCTGTGTCACCTTCAGGCTTCTGGTTATTAATATCCTAGCTCTTCTCCAAGAGAATCTTAAGAATGTCTATCAGGACAAGCTTATTATCAGGACAGAGCAGGAATAGGAGCCTGGATGCTGTTAGAGAGTCCTGATTGTCTGGTTGGAGTGGGAATATCTTAAAACGGAAACAAAGGATCTTCTGGGCTGCAAACAATTGGTTAGGGATTCACTCATAATACAATTCTGGCCAAATCCAGTCACTTTTGATCAATTTAATTCACCCCTGCTGAATAAAAGCATTAATTTATTTACAAAAAAAAAAAAGCTAATATACAAAACAGATGTTCTTCCAGTATATTGTGCATTTCTAAAAGATGGTTTGTTATTATTATAGTTTTCTCTTCCTTTTTGGTTTGTGGGTTTGTGGTTTTGACCATAATGGTTTTAGTATGACTATAACAAAGATGGTGGTTTTAAAAAAAAATTATTATTACGCAAACCTCAAGAACATAAAATGGTTTTCAGCATGTCATATCTTACAGCTCTTGTAATGGTTGCCTGTTCATAAATCATAAATGGCCACTGTATTGCAGCAGGGCGAGAGGTTGGACTTTGCCTGTGTCATCATGTGTTGGGAATGTGAGAGGCTGTTACTGAAGCACTCTGCTCAATGAACAAGCGTGTGGGAAAGAGAGGGGAACATTCCAGAGTGCTGCTGGACTGCTGTATTCGTTTGGATTCAGAAGCAGCAGACTACGACAAATGATAGAGAGGACCAGGAAGGGAGAAGAACGTGTGAGTTTGTGTTATCACTAGTACGCAGTCACGTTTAGAGGTGCTATCTGTTGCTACAGCTGGACTGCAGTGAGACCCTCTTGAACACGTAGCTTTATATTCTGGTGAGTTTTATTACTTTTTGGGGCAGTTTAATTTGCAATTATTTTATTTCATTCATAAGCATTTTGAAAAACATCACAACCTAGATATTGAGGATTCATGTTTATTAAAGACTTGGTTGACATCTGCTGACTTTTGATCTGTGCATGGGTGTGGCCTATTGCGTTTTTTTTTTTTTTTTCTTTCCAGACATGCACTTGCCTGCTTAATTTAACGGTACAGATCCGTGGTCATCTATCCTCGCAGAGTAAAACCAAGCAGATCTGGTCGTAATCCCCTGTCTGATCTAAGCAGACATGGAGACGGGATCATTTTGGGAGAGGCAGGGTTGGGGGAAGGGCGGTATTCGTCCAGCTGATCTGGACAAAAACAGGACATATTCAAAGTAGAGCACAAGCCGTGCATTAAATCATTGGTCACTTCTCATCTGGACGTGTTTTACGCTTTTTAAAGAGGTTATGATTGAGTCAAGGACCTCACTAATGAATCAGCCATTAGCTAATCACTTCCTTATCTGCTTTCTCTTCTCCATCCCGCTGTCATCAAGCGGATGTTTTGTACAGGGCTGATCTCATGCAGTTATCTAACTTCTTCATGAGACTTCATAAGCCATTGCCATTTCTGACACTTTCATTTTTAAGCATGATCTTCTGTGCTCTTGTTCCACCATTTTTATTTTTTCTGTGTACACGCGTATATAGTAGAAAGATAGCAATTCTGGCCAACATAACAAAAGACTGTATTGATCCAGGCTGACAGTGCATTACGTGGCTGACTCCATAGTCTGGTCCCTCTTCACATTGCTGAAGTGCTGTTTTGTTAGCTTTCCTGACCTTGGATTAGCCTGCCTTGAACCTTTTCCAAATGCATCCTATGATGGATTCGCTTCAGCAAATGGAGCACAGCATGTGATTGATTTTTTTTTTTTTTTTTTTTTTTTTTTAGACAACATCCACATGCATTAACACAATTATGCTACTGCTGAATATAGCCATAGAAATGTGTGGTAATTAAATTAGCTTGAAGATTTTATAGAGAAAGCTTTTTAATTAATGTTTTTAACAAAGGAAAGGTTTTACAATTTCTGTTAAGGCTAGAATACACTACATGAGTTTTGAAGTTTTTTGCCCCAATTTACAGTCTGGATAAATCAACACCTTAGTTGCCGTAAGTCATCCTGAATCTGAGGATTTTGGGTAGTTACAGTTTTCACAGAAAAAAAGAGTCTTTTTTTTTTTAAATTTCATCCAGTTGGACAATATCAAACATGTCTGATATTTTGAGCTAATTTTAGGACAAATTGTTTTCATTTGTTTCCTATCAACAAGGTGCATGTTTTTGGTAGCATCTAATATTTGGGACAACAGCAAAAGAGTATAACCTAGTGTTTTAAAATCTTACAATTCATTTAATTTAAATGACAATATACTATATACAAAAAAAATACTATATACCAAAAAACCCCTAGCCTTTATCATTAGATGAATAAATAAATAATTAAATAATCCTCACAGAAAGGGTTAAAAAGTTGCCCTTTTTTTTAAACAGATGAAGAATGCTCAGATGTTCACACTTCAATGTGGAATGGCTCCAGATGTTCACACCTGTGTGTGAAGTGAATTCTTCTGCTCTTAATTTTTCACCACTTTGAACATAATTTAGATTTAAAAAACAGAGCTAGATGTGATGTGGCATTAACAGAGTATTTATTGTCCTATACTTAGACTCTGAAACTACTTGATCCTGCATTCCCAGAAATCCAAGAAGTGGTCACGATTTACTAATATAAATTGTTTCAATAACAGTTTTGAGTCATACCAATGTTTATTCTGTCAGCAGTTTTGTTGATTCATAATGTGATTAATTAAGTTTTCCTCACATCAGAATAAGCTGTTGTTGAGATTATTCTATCCCCCAACCTTTAACTTTAGCGGTTCCGGTTCAAGAACAGGTTTTGTGGTGGCAATTTGAATGGAATGGTTGTAGGTCATAAAACAGCACACTATCATAGAAAAAGAGCTAGAGACATTCACTGTAGACTGGGTGTGACATGTCTTTCCCTGGTCAATTCATTCTGGACACAAGCATAACCTTGTCCCCTCCACCCTTAAATACAGCTGAAATCACACAACCCCCTCCCCACTGACAGTATGGGACAGATGAAGTTATATTGGGGTGGATGTAGCTTTGGATTGGTGGGGGTTGTGTTCGGTGTCAGCAGGGGGCTGATGGCAGCACTCTCTTTGTGCCGGTTTGCTCAGAAGCGTGAGGAATTTCCGCCGGGCCCCCCATGTGCTCAGATGTTGGCCATTGCTGGGGAGAGTTGTCTTTTAACTCATGAAATGTCTTCCTGGTTTTAAGTACCTCCCTTGAATGAGTGTTTATTTCACACAGACTGCGTGGTGTCTTTTTGAATTTTTTTATTTGTCAATACAAAATTGTCGTAGTTAAAACATGAATGTTGCTTTATAAATTTGTCCTTTTTTGCCTATTACCTTGAAATTCACATTGTTTAATTTGAAGTTCTGCTGTTTAATTTGCTGTACTCGTGCTCCTTTCTGATTAGAAAGCCATACTAAGGTTCTCATTTTGCATTTTTGCTTTTGCTTACTAAGTTCATGTGGACTTGGACATTTGAGTCATTATGTTTTCCTTCTTTTAGAAAATGGATATCAGTGGAGCTAAAGTTCTGGAGTCAGCTGAGGACATCCAGGAGCGCCGTCAGCAGGTTCTTGATCGGTATCGTCGCTTCAAGGAGCTGTCTGTTGTGCGCAGACAGAAACTCGAGGACTCTTACCGGTTCCAGTTCTTCCGTCGAGATGCAGATGAGCTTGAGAAATGGATCCAAGAGAAGCTACAGATCGCCTCTGATGAGAACTACAAGGACCCCAGTAACCTACAGGTGAGAGTAAAACTAAGCTTCATAAGCACCCTTTCTGAAATCACATTGAGCAAAGAATGTGCTGTCACCTCTGTTTTTGAAGTGACTCCTCCTTTAAGCTGTAAATTCCTTGACTGGGTCTTGTCTGCTGTAATACATTGACTTCTTTCAAGTCATCAGATTGTTATAATAGCTGAATACAGTAAATGAACACGCATGCAGCGATTTTGGTCACAAGGTTTGTGTTTATGCAGACGTTTATAGAGAGAATTCTTTAATTAAACTTCTCAGAAGAAATCCATTTTCACAATATACAGTGTTTATGAATAAAATATGCATATAATGCATTTTTGTCTCATATAGCATTTTTCCCCATCTCTTAGGGAAAGCTCCAGAAACATCAGGCCTTTGAGGCAGAGGTGCAGGCTAATTCTAGGGCCATCATTAAACTGGACGAGACTGGCAATCTCATGATATCTGAGAGCCACTTTGCATCTGAAACCATTCGAGTAAGTTTTTTTGTTTTTAATACTACATGCTAGAGTTCCATAATGGAGAAAAGTGAAATTTATATTGTTTTAACTTTATCCTAATCGATCAGTCTTTCACGCCTTACCGGACCTCTCAGCGACCAATAGTAAAAAGTGTCAATTATGGCGCTTTTATTCCAGTAGGTACTTGAGTGCGGTGAAATTTTCAGTTGTTGTAGTTCATTTTACAGTGCATGTCCCTTAAAAGAACTGAGTGCTCTGTTCTATTTCATTCTACCTCTAATTCCTTATTCAGACTTTCTACTACAGTCCAAGCTGACTTTTTCAAAAAAATACACAAAATTTAATCTGAGCTGTCCTTGAATAATGTTTCTGTTTCTGATCACGTTTTGATCCTAATTGTCTTTGTTCCCTCTTAAAACTCAGACTCGTCTAGAGGAACTTCACCGTCTGTGGGACCTCCTGCTGCAAAAGACTAAAGAGAAGGGAGTGCGTCTCCTGCAGGCCCAGAAATTGGTGCAGTACCTCCGTGAGTGTGAGGATGCCCTGGACTGGATCAGTGACAAGGTAAGAAACCACAGTAGACCTCATATGTTACACAGTATATGTTTGGTCAATATAATTATTTCTTCCTATATATTAAACAGTGACAATATTTTTTTGCAGGAAGCCATTGCGACCTCAGAAGAGCTTGGCCAAGACCTGGAGCATGTGGAGGTTTTGCAGAAGAAATTTGAAGAGTTTCAGACAGATCTGGCGGCCCATGAGGAGCGTGTGAATGAGGTGAACCAGGCAGCCGGCAAGCTAACCCAAGAGAACCATCCTGAGGCTGAGCTCATCCTAAAGAAGCAGGAAGAGGTGAACGCTGCTTGGCAAAGGCTGAAGGGATTGGCTCAGCAAAGGCAGGGAAAACTATTTGGAGCTGCTGAGGTGCAGCGTTTCAACCGGTGAGTTATTCAAGGCATTTGTAATCACTGCTTTACACATTTGTTGGTTTAAATGGGGTTTGTAACAAAAAATTGTTCTGACCTACAGGGATGTGGATGAGACAATCAGCTGGATTAAGGAGAAGGAGCAGCTGATGGCATCTGATGATTTTGGACGTGACCTTGCCAGCGTTCAAGCCCTGCTCCGGAAACACGAGGGGCTGGAAAGAGATTTGGCAGCCTTGGAGGACAAGGTCAGTTTTAGAATATCCACAAACTGTCTTGTTCTATTCCTCAATACAAACCTGTCCATCACATTTATACACTTATTCTTTTGTTGTTTTATTTATGTGCATTTAATTTTTGCAGAGTTGTGCAACAGAATATGCGAGCATTGTACAGTCGTTCAGTATTTTTTTGATATAGACATTCTGTTCTGTCTTTAGGTAAACACTCTTGGCGGTGAGGCAGACCGTCTGCAACAGACACACCCCCAGAATGCCTCTCAGATCCACCTGAAAAGAGATGAACTCATTACCAACTGGGAGCAGATTCGTACACTGGCAGCTGAACGACACGCTCGGCTCAATGACTCCTACAGGTAGGCAAAGAGAGACATTTTGGTTTTGATCACTACTTCAAACTGGTTAAGACAGCAAGGTCAGTTTACACAGTGCTAGCTTGATCTCATGCGTGTCTTACTTCTAGGTTGCAGCGCTTCACTGCAGATTTCCGTGACCTGACCAGCTGGGTGACGGAGATGAAGGCTCTGATCAATGCAGATGAGCTAGCCAATGATGTGGCTGGAGCTGAGGCCCTGCTTGATCGCCACCAAGAGCATAAGGTATTGAACTATGAAAAGCTAAACAAGTAAAGCAACATGGGAAAATAATGTTATGATAGTAAATATAGGATTTTTAGGATTTCTTTTTTAATACTGATTTGCTGATTTAGTATTGCATAGTTTTGTTCTACCAAGGATGTCTGACATTGAAAGACCATAATGTCCATAATATTTTACCAGGGCGAGATTGATGCTCATGAGGACAGTTTCAAATCTACTGATGAGGCTGGGCAGGCTCTGCTGAACATTGGACATTACGCTTCTGAGGAAGTCAAGGAAAAGGTGTGTTTAACCTTGCACCTGTGTTTTGGAAGCTATTTTCAAATCATCATTTGTGAATTTGTCATTCTAAAGTGAGAATCTGAATGAGCCTCATTTTGTGTTTGTTGGTTTAGCTGGGCATCCTGTCGGAAGAGAAAGTGTCTCTTCTGGAGCTGTGGGAGCTACGCAGGCAGCAGTATGAGCAGTGCATGGACCTGCAGCTCTTTTACAGGGACACTGAGCAGGTCGACAACTGGATGAGCAAGCAAGAGGTACACATTCATTTAGGCTTGTTATATTATGAGGATCATCCAAAATACTTTCTCTGAATTGTGTAATACTTTAATTATGAGAGCAAAGATTTTACAAATGAGAGCAAATATTTTAACTTTTCAAACTGTTTTTCTCAAAGGCTTTCCTGCTAAATGAAGACTTGGGTGACTCTCTGGATAGTGTTGAAGCTCTTCTGAAAAAACATGAAGACTTTGAGAAATCCCTCAGTGCACAGGAAGAGAAGATCACTGTAAGAAATCTCAGTTTGACCTCAAATCCAAGGCCTTTTATAATAGTTTACACATCTTACCCTGTTTTCTTTTTAATTCTCAAATGAAATATGCAGGCCCTCGATGAATTTGCCACCAAACTGATCCAGAACAATCACTATGCCAAGGAAGATGTGGCCACTCGCAGAGATGCAGTAAGTTGAGACTAGCACCCTGAAACGTCCTTCATTTCAACCCCGCAAGCATTTTCCTCCCCTCAAATATTGCTGACAGAAGTGCTGAATCACTGGTAATACTATGACTTAAACACCTTTTTTTTTTCTACTTCAGCTGCTGAGCAGACGCAACGCTCTTCATGAGCGTGCTCAGTTTCGCCGTGCCGCCCTGGAGGACTCTTTCCATCTGCAGCAGTTCTTCCGGGACTCTGATGAGCTCAAGAGCTGGATCAATGAGAAGATGAAGACTGCCACTGATGAGGCCTACAAGGTACGTTGTCCTAGAGTTGTTTTGCACATTTATAATCAATTGTTCATATTAGTTTCTTTCACGCACTCTCTGTTCCTCCTCTTTCAGGACCCATCCAACCTGCAGGGGAAGGTGCAGAAGCACCAGGCCTTCGAAGCTGAGCTCTCTGCCAATCAGAGCCGCATTGATGCACTGCAGAAGTCAGGCCAGGAGCTGATTGATGGAAAACACTACGCCTCCAGCGAGGTTTCCACCCGAATGGATGAAGTCAGCTCCCAGTGGAAGAAACTTCTAGAGGCAACTGAGCTTAAAGGTGAGAAAATGCCTGTGTCACAGGAAGAGGCAGTTATCAATAGTTAAAAACCATGTTTATCAGATTTATTATTGGTAGTTATGAAACAAATGGCAGGTTTTCAGTGATTTTGCATTATTTACTCATTCAGGGATTAAGTTGCGTGAAGCAAACCAGCAGCAGCAGTTCAATCGTAATGTAGAGGACATCGAGCTATGGTTGTATGAGGTGGAGGGACATCTAGCCTCTGATGACTTTGGCAAAGACCTGACCAGCGTCCAGAATCTTCAGAAGAAACATGCTCTGCTTGAGGCTGATGTGGCTGCTCACCAGGTAACAATGTCTGAATAAATTAATATTAGACATTTACACTGTTTCTTGTATGATTCTGTGCATCAGGCATTGTTTGTATTTGTAACACCTGGACTCATTCATCTTAACTCTCCTCTTTACAGGACCGCATTGATGGCATTACTATTCAGGCCAGGCAGTTCCAGGAGGCTGGCCATTTTGACGCTGATAACATCCGCAAAAAACAGGAGGCTTTAGTGGCACGCTACGAGGCTCTAAAAGAGCCCATGGCCGCTCGCAAACAGAAGCTGTCAGATTCCCTGCGCCTTCAGCAACTTTTCAGGGATGTGGAAGATGAGGAGACCTGGATCCGAGAGAAAGAACCTATTGCTTCCTCCACCAACAGGGGTGAGTATGATTTAAATTACAGGAACAGCAATCTGAAATAACTATAAACTGTTGATATTCTTAAAACAACCACTTTCTCGTATTCTCTTTTAGGAAAAGACCTTATCGGAGTCCAGAACCTTCTGAAGAAACACCAGGCTTTGCAGGCAGAAATCTCTGGCCATGAACCCCGAATCAAGGCTGTTACTCAGAAGGGGGAGGCCATGATTGATGAAGGTAGTATTTAATTCTTGCACTTTCATAAGACTGACTTTCTATTAGCTATTCAATGCAGAAACAATTAATTTAAAATATTTATATAAATAAAATGTTTTTTTTTTCCAAATTAATTTTTTTCCAGGTCACTTTGCAGGCGAGGATGTGAAAGCTAAGTTGCAAGAGCTTCACAATCGTTGGGATGGCCTGAAGGGAAAAGCGGCCCAGCGTAGACAGGATCTGGAGGATTCTCTTCAGGCTCAGCAGTACTTTGCTGATGCCAATGAGGCTGAGTCTTGGATGAGAGAGAAGGAGCCCATTGTAGGAAGCACCGACTATGGCAAAGACGAAGACTCTGCAGAGGTAAACAAGGAGGAGGGCAAAAAAAACAATCCTCATACATCATAAGATGTTTAAAGTGCTTAAGTGTCTTCCTTTTAAAGAGTTTCCTTTAAAAAAAAAATATATGGCTCTAACATGTCAATGTTATTATTTACAGGCTCTCCTAAAGAAGCACGAGGCACTGATGTCTGATCTGAGTGCATATGGCAGCAGCATCCAGGCCTTAAAAGAACAAGCTGAGGCCTGCAGAGTAAGATCACACCACAACACTTTTGCATTGACCAAAAGAAAATAACACACAAAATTGTAACATTTTATGGAAATTAGAACTTTGTCCTTTTTTTTTTTTTTTTTTTTTTTAACAAAAGCAACAAGTGGCCCCCACTGATGATGAGACCGGCAAAGAGCTGGTTCTTGCGCTATACGACTATCAGGAGAAGAGTCCTCGTGAGGTCACCATGAAGAAGGGTGACATCCTCACTCTGCTCAACAGCACCAATAAGGTGATTAATAGGGCGTGCTACATCACTTAGCATGCCAGTTTGAATCCAGATGAATGCTTGGACTTATATAAATAACATATGTATTTTGTTCTCAGGACTGGTGGAAAGTGGAAGTGAACGACAGGCAGGGCTTTGTTCCCGCAGCGTACGTGAAGAAGTTGGACCCGACTCAGTCTTCCTCTCGTGAGAATCTGCTAAACGAACAAGGCAGCATCGCTCTGCGACAGGAGCAGATTGAGAATCAGTAAGAATTATTCTGAGGGCAGACGTCTTATTTAGTTTAATAGGCATTCGGGCTGTCAATGTTTTAAAATTTAGATTTTTATAAAAATTTGGAAAGTATTTATTTAATTGTTCAACGATTACCGGAATTTCATTTCTAATATTAGAGACATGGAAAAATGTTCCCTGAAAAAAAAACATTAATTCATAATTTTAATTGATTGATGGCCCTAATGTTAACATTTTTTGTAAATATTTTTCAACCTTACTACTTACATTCCAACGAAATCATTTCTTTTTAACACAAAGATCTTTGCATCTTTACTCTTCCTGCAGCTCAAATAAGGCATCTGTTAAAAACTAACTCTTAATAATGTTTCTGACCCTTCGATACTCCTCTTTTTCCTTTCTTTCTTTTCTTTGTTTTCTTTCTTTCTGAATTTAAATGCTTGCATGTGCCTGCTTGCCCTGCCCTGTGGCAGGACTGTGGTCACCAAGGAGGTTTGCAGCGTATCTGTACGCATGAAGCAGGTGGAGGAACTGTGAGTAGGCCCGACCAATGTCATTTATTTGATCAAAGCCTCCATTGCAAAATTTTCATCCACATTCCCCTCACCCATCTTGTTATTTTTCCTCATGCTTTAGGTCTTCTGTCACACTCTGTCCATCAGATCATTTTCTCATTCTTCCTCTTCTATTCCATCAAGGGATAGACGTTTACATCTCTTCTGAGGATGTTGTCATTCTGAGCTTTTCCTTTTGTAAAGTTGGTGTCTAGATGTCTCACGCTCACATTTTCGGTTGCTGACTATGCAGATTTCTCGCTGTTAGTTGAATCCCTGTCCATGTTTCCAGCTTCTATTTCCTTTCCTAGAAGGAGGTGTTTCAGTCTCAGTGTTTAGGTGGGAGTTGCATTAAGTTTTTTTTTTTAATCTAATTTCTTAGGTACGGTACACTGCAAGAGTTGGGAGAAAAGAGGAAGGACATGCTGGAGAAGAGCTGCAAAAAGTTCATGCTTTTCCGTGAAGCAAATGAGCTGCAGCAGTGGATTAATGAGAAAGAATCAGCGCTTACTAATGAGGAGGTCGGTTCTGATCTGGAGCAAGTGGAAGTGCTCCAGAAGAAGTTTGATGACTTCCAGAAGGTATTTTTCATGACTCATTTATCACTGGAGGCTAGCATTGTCTAATAAATGTTGACCGATTCTAAACTCTTGTATTTTTTTTATTGTTTGCTAGGATCTGAAAGCAAATGAATCTCGGCTGAGGGATATAAACAAGGTGGCTTCTGAGCTGGAGTCTGAAGGACTGATGGCTGAAGAGGCTCCTGTTGTGCAGGCCCAGGTGTGAAGAAAAACAAATTAATATATGAATTATTATATAAATTTATATAAATTTACTGTTTATATACACTGCCCTCCAAAAGTTTGGAAACACCCCTGGCAATGTGTGATTTTGATATGGATGATATCAGCATAAATCCTTGTCATTTTTAGTGCAATCATAATGTTTTTTATACATTTTGAGTCATTCCACTCATCAATTTTATGTCTACATTGAAACATGTGAGAGTATACATCAGAGTAGTATTCTTATTTATATGCCTGAATTTATTTAGATTTATAGATTTGTTGATCTTACCTATTTTTACCCTTTCTCCTTCCGACCCTCCATTCCTTCATCACACCTCCCTTCCATCCCACCATCAGCAAGTAGAGATGCTGGGCTCAGCTCCTGGCAAGGTCATTATTGTTTTATACCCTTCATCTAGTATCTGCAACAGTTGGGGTGCTTGCATGAAACAAACACATGAATACCATACAATTTTTTTTCTTTTACATTTTAAACTTATTCTATTTGTTTTATTTGATATATTTCACAGGATGAAGCAGATTCCAAAGGTGCATCTCCATGGAAGGTAATATGGCTTTCTGTTTTCGAAATGCTTTAAATATAATCTATTATATCATCTAATCTTGGGTCATTGAGATGACATGTTTAGTTTTTATACAGGTTCTTGTTTGACCATCCACAGTAGTGTATGGTGACTCTGATTACAGAACAGCAAGAGCAGCCTGGTTCTTGTATCTCCTCTTGTGACATTTTCTTGACTGGTGTATTTTTCTGTTCTTTTCCTGTCCTCTCTCTGTTTTTTGCACATTTGTACTCAATATAGTCTGTTCGCTTGGCTGTTCAAACAACGGCCAACTTTAATACCATTAAGGTAAGATTCTAGGTTCTTAGTTTCAATCTTTTAAATCTTCCCTCAACCAATCCCACTAAATCTTGCATTGTGCCCCATGGAGGACTAACTCATTGTGGTGGTCTTGTGCTCTTACCATGGTCTCTTGTTCCCTATGTCCTATTACTGAACCATCAGCTGTGCAGTTGCATCCCCGTCCTTTTGTTTCCATTCATGAGTCTGTGTCGACCATTTGAAATAACTCCTTTATGTCTTCACACCATTTTTTTTTTTGGTGGAGGTAAAACAGCCATTCTAGAATGCATTAACTCCTCTTTTTCAGTTTGTGGCTGATGCACCCACCCATGTGCTTTAATGTTGTAGTCTTTCTGTTTATGCCACTTATCCATACTGTTGCTTTTGCTACTGATATGAAGAGCAAAGTATGACGCAAAGGATCTGGAACCATGTATGTTTTGCTTTGGAAAGTGGTTTGGCTGTTAAATTTCATGTTTCTGAATGTAGCTTGCCAAAATAATGTCATTTTACATCATTTAAGATGTGACCGCAGGGAGTCGAATCTGCTGTCGGTGATCAAATCACTGTCTTAACTGAACCTATGACCTGCCCTCAGATTAGCTTCTAATGGTTGTATGTTTGTGTATAGGAGCTGAACAACCGCTGGAGGGCCTTGCAGCAGCTGGCTGAAGACCGAAGCAACATGCTGGGCAGTGCTCATGAGGTTCAGAGGTTCCACAGGTACATATATGCTACTGTTATGTTCGTGTTATACTTGTAGGTGAGCTACATGAAGTGCAGAGGAATTTAGCTCAGTGTGTGATTTACAGGGATGCAGATGAGACCAAGGAATGGATCGAAGAGAAGAACCAAGCCCTGAACACTGATAACTATGGCCATGACCTCGCCAGCGTGCAGGCTTTGCAGCGCAAGCACGAAGGCTTTGAGAGAGACCTGGCTGCTTTAGGAGACAAGGTAAAATGTTTTTTAGTTTAGTCATGAAACTTTAAATGGCACAGGCTGATTTTTTTCTACACAACAGAACCTTATTGTTGTCTTCTAATTCTTTAGCCAGTGAGCTTGCTTGCTGAACATTTAAATACTGTAAATTAGTTCTGCGGCATGATATCAAAGTTCTCCTGAAACCCTCAACCTCCCTCAGCACCACCTTTCTAGACCTGCTACAGCATTTTAATATGCCTAATCATCCGTGTCTATCTTACATGCTTGCTCTGGTTAGCAGATTTATCAGATTTAATCTGTTAACATGCTAAAAGTATTTTGAAATTTGTCATGATTGATATATCATTTTGTTTCTGGGGCAGGTGAACTCTCTTGGTGAGACAGCAGAGCGTCTGATTCAGTCTCATCCTGAGGCTGTGGACGACATCCAGGAGAAGTGCACCGAGCTAAACACAGCCTGGAGCAGCCTGGTAGGTCGAGCTGACCAACGCAAAGAAAAACTGGGAAACTCTCACGACCTGCAGCGCTTCCTCAGTGACTTCAGGTGAGGAGGAGGAAAAAAGAAGGATGGAAAGAGTATAAAACATGCAAAACAAACAACTTAGAGAAGCTATATGGCATCTGTGCAATAATGCAGAAGAGACTAAACAAATTTGCTCGTCTCTCTATCAGAGATCTCATGTCCTGGATCAATGGAATCAGAGGGCTGGTGTCTTCAGATGAGCTGGCCAAGGACGTCACTGGAGCTGAAGCCTTATTGGAGAGACATCAGGTATTTGATTTCAAAACACCTGTGATCTGTACTTTGATATGGTTGCTGTTTAGAAGATGAATTTTTAAAATATTTTAATATTTAATAATTGGCCAAATCATAAACACATATTTATATTCTTTAGGAACACCGCACTGAGATCGACGCCCGTGCTGGCACCTTCCAGGCTTTTGAGCAATTTGGACAGCAGCTGCTTGCGCGTGGCCACTATGCCAGCCCTGAGATTCAACAGAAGCTGGAGGCTCTTGAACAGGAACGTGCTGACCTGGAGAAGGCCTGGGTCCAGCGCAGGATGATGCTGGATCAGTGCCTGGAACTGCAGGTCAGAAAGGACAATGCTTATGTTTAATGCACAAAACTTCAACATTTAAAGATGGCAAATGATGTCATATGTTTCTTTTCGTCTCCTGCAGCTATTCAACCGTGACTGTGAGCAAGCTGAGAACTGGATGGCAGCTCGTGAGGCTTTCTTGGCCAGCGATGACAAGGGAGACTCCCTGGACAGCGTCGAGGCTCTCATCAAGAAACATGAAGACTTTGATAAAGCTATCAATGTGCAGGTCAGCCACTGCCGTTGTGATATAAGGCAGTCAAGCTTGAGATTATTTGATTTTTCAATCAGAAAGGTTTTTTTGTGATCATTTTTTTTTTTGTCTGTCCTCACAGGAAGAGAAAATTGCAGCACTGCAGTCTTTCGCTGACCAGCTAATTAGCGCTGACCACTATGCCAAACCTGAGATCTTTAATCGCCGTAATGAAGTCTTAGATAGGTCAGGGTTTTTCTTTTTTATGCTGATATCACTGATTGAATTTCATTTGTGTAATTTAAGTTAAAACGGCATGTCCTTTTGACCTCCAGGTGGCGCCGTCTCAAGGCTCAGATGATTGAGAAACGCTCTAAGCTGGGTGAGTCCCAGACGCTGCAGCAGTTCAGCAGAGATGTAGATGAGATCGAAGCATGGATCAGTGAGAAACTCCAAACCGCCACTGACGAGTCTTATAAGGACCCCACCAACATCCAGGTAATGTCACACTTCAGGCATCTCTCTCAGGACCGATATGTCAGTATTTTTGCAGACATGCCATGTTTTATGTCTTAAAGGTGAATATCCTGCTTAAGTCTAACCTTGTAAATATATTAATGGCATATTATGTTCAAATGCAAATTAAAATGTGTTTCTCTTACTATCCCCGCTTCAACCAACCCAAACTGTTTTATTATATAGGAAATTAAACTGAAACTCTGTCTGTGTTCCCATTGTCTGTTTCTAGCTGTCCAAGCTGCTGGTAAGTGCAGTAGTGTGCCAGAGCTAACTAACCCCAATAGGGTATCTCCACTTGTCCGTTGTCTCATTGTTTTTGTCTGTACATGTGTATTTGAGTTCCGTATGTCTATTGTGTCTCGCTTTGTACAGCATCATCAGGTGTTTGTGCCCTTCCCGTGCCCCATCGTTGCAGCATTTAATTTGTAATTGCTGGGTGTGGCCTCCATTTTCTTGTGTCATTGAAGTTGGGATGTCTTGGTTTAAATTTGTTCCACAGTTGTGGAACTGAGAGCAAACATTTACAAAAAGTAGTATGCAAAGACAATTTTTGGCTGTGTTCAGAATAGCATAGTAGAATTATATGCTTTATGCTGCCTACTGTGTTATGTACTGCTGTGTGAATAAGAACACATTGCACATAATATAAATATTGTAGTGTATGTAATATACACATACAGTACTGTAGCAATTTGTTACAATTACATTTATTTTGATGCTTTAATGTTTGAAAATAAAGACATTAAGACAGTAATTATTAGTTTTGTAATTAAAATTAAAATTTTTCTTAAATGTTTTAAATCTACAGAGAAATTTTAAAGTTATAGTATAGTACATTATAGTTCTATTGAGAACATAGCTGCAATTTTTTGTAAACCCAGAGAGAGAAGGTGGAGAGGTGCTTCCAAACAAATAATTCTGCTTTGCTTTTTGTGGAATACCGTGTTAAAACAAAAATGGTTACATGTGTGCTACGGCCAGAATCCATATGCAGTTACAGTAACACCAGCGCGGCTTCCTTTTTTGAGTGTATCAGCAATTGCTTAGATAAGCCATTTGGAAGTGCTTTTTTCTTCTATTCTCTCTGGGTCATATAAAATATTAAATGATCTCAGACAAAACATCCCAACTCCTCCTAGGTTCCTCACAGAATTCATTGTGTGCTGGATGGTGTCCAGTTCATTTTATTGAATGCTTCATCAGGCTTTGAATGTGTCCCGTTCATAGTATGAGTTCCACATTAAATGTTTTGTCCTTGTTTGGTGGTTTGTAAATTCACAGTCACCTCACTTTTTTACTCACAATGTACACACTGATGTTTTGAAAAGGTTTGCTCTTTTGTGGCTACAAATAATGACAAACTTTCACAAACAGTCTGCACAAAGGCATACACATAAAATGCACACACATACAGTAGCATTAAATATGCACTGCTTTCACTTTTCACCCATTGAGTTTACACAAAGACATTTATATCAGTATCATGTGTTAGATACAAATCCAGCTATTGCTTTATCACAGCTGCATGACTTCACTGTGTGGCTCAGTTTAGCTGTATTTCGCTTTTTTGCCACTTTCAGAGCAAGCACCAGAAGCACCAGGCTTTTGAGGCTGAGTTACACGCTAACGCTGATCGTATCCGCGGGGTGATTGACACAGGCAATGCTCTCATCCAGAGAGGTGCCTGTGCTGGAAGTGAGGATGCCGTCAAGGTAACAGTTTTAGAAACATTCCAGAAATAGGACGCTGGTGAGTTACAGTCAGTGCTCATTTTGCTGTGGTCGTGCTCACATTTGCTCTCAGGCTCGTCTTAATGCTCTGGATGAGCAGTGGCAGTTCCTCGTCAACAAATCTGCCGAGAAGAGTCAGAAACTGAAGGAGGCAAACAAGCAGCAGAACTTCAACACTGGTATCAAGGACTTTGACTTCTGGTTGTCTGAGGTATTGAAATATGATTTAGTAGCTACTTAGGATGGTTCTTGATTTAAATGTAAAGGTTTAATCACATAATACTATCAATAATAATCTGTTACACATTTTTCCTGTGCTCTTAGGTTGAGGCTCTTCTTGCCTCTGAGGATTATGGCAAAGATCTGGCCTCAGTCAACAATCTCCTTAAGAAGCATCAGCTTTTAGAAGCTGACATCTCTGCTCATGAGGTAGCTCTTCAGACATACTGCTCAGGGATCACTTATTTTAAAAAAAATTCTAAAATCCAGTATGTCCTGATCAATGCTTGTTTTTGTGTTTTTATAGGACCGTCTGAAGGATCTGAATGGCCAGGCAGACAGTCTTATGGCCAGCAATGCCTTCGACACCTCTCAGGTCAAGGACAAGCGTGATGCCGTCAACGGACGCTTTGACAAAATCAAGAGCATGGCTGCTGGGCGTCGTGCCAAGCTGAACGAGTCGCATCGTCTTCACCAGTTCTTCAGGGATCTGGATGATGAGGAATCTTGGATAAAGTATGGTTTACATCAATCTGAGTGATCTATGATTTAATTTTTTACATTAACTGTATTATTTGAGGCGGTACACTAGAATGAATTAATTGTTTTCTTTAGGGAAAAGAAGTTGTTGGTGAGCTCGGAGGACTACGGACGTGATTTGACAGGAGTACAGAATCTGAGGAAGAAACACAAGAGGCTGGAGGCTGAGCTGGGAGCACACGAGCCAGCCATTCAGGTGAGGTTCCTGAATGAAGGTTCACAGAAATTAAACAGTGAAATAAATTGTCGTTCTGAGTGCTAAAAGTATTTTTGTGGCTTTGCAGTCTGTACTGGAGACTGGGAAGAAGCTGTCTGATGACAACACCATTGGACAGGAGGAGATCCAGCAGAGGCTGGCCCAGTTTGTGGAGCACTGGAGGGAACTGAAAGATCTGGCTGCTGCTCGGTGAGTACTGTATTTTACCTTTTTTCTGCTCTGTTTTTCTGATTACATTCATGCGTTTTGATGAATAAGTAAAAAAAAAACAAAGATTTTATGATAGTGTACATTGCCTAGGATATGAATTTGAACATTGTTTGGTTTTCTGTTTTTTAGTGGACAGAGGCTTGAGGAGTCGCTGGAGTACCAGCAGTTTGTGGCAAATGTGGAGGAAGAGGAAGCTTGGATTAATGAAAAACTGAACCTGGTCGGAAGTGAAGATTACGGTGATACTCTAGCAGCTGTGCAGGTGTGTAAAAATAAACCACATTTAGTAAATTATGGCTTGATCTTGGACACACCTTTACTTTTCAGTTTTTTTGTTGTTTTTTTTGCTTGCTTGTGTCTTACGTTTCTCTGCTCAACTTTTTTTCAGGGGTTGCTGAAGAAACATGAAGCATTTGAAACTGATTTTACCGTGCACAGGGACAGAGTGAACGATGTTTGTTCCAATGGAGATGAACTTATCAAAAAGGTATAGTACAGCTATTATAAAGTCCATATACTACAGATTTACCCTTTTGACCCTTTAATGCTTTATTATAGACCATTCCTTTGAAGTAGGATGTGACCTTATAGCAATCTTATATAATCATATTGGGGCATTTTGTGCAGGAAAACCACAACGTGGAGAACATCATGGCTAAAATGAAGGCCCTGCGTGGGAAGGTGTCAGAGCTGGAGAGAGCTGCAGCTCAGAGGAAATCAAAACTGGATGAGAACTCTGCCTTCCTTCAGTTCAACTGGAAGGCTGATGTGGTGGAGTCCTGGATTGGTGAGTAAATGTTTCCTCTCATGTGCATCAAACCTCATTTAAAAGAGGGTTTGATTAAAAATAGTGTGTTGGTTTCTCTGCCTCTTTGTAATCTGTAACTCAAATAGGTGAGAAGGAAAACAGCCTGAAGACTGATGACTATGGTCGCGATCTCTCCTCGGTGCAAACTCTGCTCACTAAACAGGTATGACAAAGTATATGCAATATATAGCCTCAGCACATCATACCCATTTACTGCTGTAATTGACTGTTTTAATTTCACTCTGCCATAGGAAACATTTGATGCTGGGCTTCAGGCCTTCCAGCAGGAGGGCATCACCAACATCACAGCCCTGAAAGACCAGCTTCTGGCTGCCAAACACGTGCAGTCCAAGGCCATTGAGGCTCGTCATGCCACTCTGATGAAGCGCTGGAACCAGCTGCTGTCCAACTCAGCCGCCCGCAAGAAGAAGCTTCTAGAGGCCCAGGAGCACTTCAGAAAGGTGTGAAGAATGTAATTTTGCATCAGATTAGGAAAATAAGCTTTTGTTTTCTGTCTTTAACTCTTGCTTGCCACTCCATCCAGGTCGAGGATCTATTCCTCACCTTTGCCAAGAAGGCTTCAGCCTTCAACAGCTGGTTTGAGAACGCTGAAGAAGATCTGACAGACCCTGTAAGGTGCAACTCTCTGGAGGAGATCAGGGCCTTGCGGGATGCCCATGACGCCTTCCGCTCCTCACTCAGCTCTGCAGAGGCTGATTTCAACCAACTGGCTGAACTTGATCGCCAGATCAAGAGTTACCATGTGGTCTCCAATCCATACACTTGGTTCACCATGGAAGCTCTAGAGGAGACCTGGAGGAACCTTCAAAAGATCATCAAGGTGAGAATAAGATACTAAAGCATGACTGGATGTGTATAAAGTAGTTAATAACTAAATAATTATGTATAATTTATAGGAGCGAGAGCTGGAGCTACAGAAAGAGCAGAGGAGACAGGAAGAGAACGATAAACTCAGACAAGAGTTTGCCCAACATGCCAATGCCTTCCACCAATGGCTGCAGGAGACCAGGTACAGAGGACCAGCATGCACTAGTTACAGTGCTGCGTTCTCTACAGTTCGTAGAGTTATGCTCAAGGGTTAAATACACCACATGCAACACATTTGTTCCCATTGCATGACATCACATCTGTTCGGATTTGATCAAGCCTTCCTGATCTCCATATAACTTTCTTAGACACCCGTTTTCATTTGTGTCATCGACTGTTTTTGTGACCGTAGTCTTGAAGTCATTGCCTGCTTTGCCATGTTGTCTTGTTTGGGTGAAGGTTTTCACATTGATCACACAACTTAAATCCACCTGGGCTCGATATGCTGCAGCAGGGCTTTGCGCTGGTCACGTTTTCTTTTTATGTGAGTGTTGAGTAGTGGCGTTGACGTCACCACTCAATGTTTTAACCGTTTCTTTCTCTCTCCCTCCCCTATTTGTCTCTCTTTCCCCATTCCTTCGGCCTTCTCGCTGCTACCCTGATGCTTGGGATCATTTCTCTAATCAGGACATACCTTCTGGACGGGTTAATATCACATTTTTTACTCTTTTGCTATAGTATGTTTGCGTGTGAGTGTGTATGTATTGTTTAATAGCATTTAATGAAATCCGTTGTGATAGAAACAGACATTTGGTATTAAATAAACCAGGAATTTAAGAGTTTCAGGTTAGTATAGAACAATAAGTTGGATGGAAATAACACAGGGTGTCTCAAGAAGGACTTTATCTCACTTTACATATATTTTGCATATTTTATTGTATGTTTTGACTATATATTTCCAGATGTATTCTTTTCTGTTTTTCACACTCTTTTTCCATTCCCTCTTCATCTTCCACCTCCCTCGTCTCTGAATAGCATAGCCTATCGGAGGGTAATCCGTGTCTATCAGTATGAAGTCGATGATGATCTTTCTGGAAGGTCTTCTCCCTTTTTTTCCTCCTCTGATTGGCCTCTTGCCCCTCACCCCACACCTTTTGGGTTTTCTTCTCCTCATGCACTCGAGTCTGACCCCCACTCTAAAGGCTCTGTGTGTGTTCACTTCCCTTTTACTAACATTCACTGCGATGTGAGGCTTTTTTTGAGATGAACCCTTCCAGCTTCTTAATCCAACAAGCCTGGCTACATTTGGCACCGATGTTGAGGAGTGTGAACACTTCATCTCATTCTTTACACTTTTTGTTTTTTTCCACGTTTCAGTTACATTTTTATTTGTTTATACTTTTCTTCATTTTAAGGAAAATGTTCATGCACCAGATCCAGGGTGGAAACTGCAATGTGATTTCCATGATTGAAAAAGTACTTGTAGACATTTTCAATATCCTGATCTGAATTCAAACAACTGTGCATTGACATTTTTTGGACATTTATAATACGACTAGTCGAGTCCTACTCTGAATCTTCGATTTTGCACATTTTGCTTTTAAAAGTGTGCAAAATAAATATAAAACTAAGCAGTGGTACAAATATAGCAGTTTCTAACCCTGTTGACAGCAGCCCTAATCAAGCATGGTCTGGATTACCATGGATATAATTTGGCTTCGTTAGCATGACTTTGGTTACTGTAGTTGCATTCTGGAGTGGCTTATAGTTTGTACTCCATATCTACTACAAAATTGGTAAGTCCTATTATTATGTACCAGAAATTCAGGAAGATGCAGGTTACAAAACTAGATGTAATGGTTATGCAAACCATTTAAACAATATAGTGTAAATTACAATCATAAAAACATTTTAAGGTCTACTATGGCCAATGCAATTGGTTTTGTTCTTTGACCTAGTAAGTGAACTGGTCTAGTGAGAGCAGCTCTTGTAAGGTGGAGTGAGTGAGATGATTTTGGGTGGATGTGCCATGTGCTCTCGGGCTCCTGCTGCTGGTTTCATCATTCTGTGTGTGGGCAGGTCCTGCATGGTGGAAGAATCCGGAACTCTAGAGTCACAACTAGAGGCGACTAAGGTGAGTGTGAGAGCAGTGAAGGGATAATTGACAACCGTTGGGAGCAGCTGATCGATTTTGAATGACAAAATGAAGCATTAGTGTATTAATCCGTAGTAAATAGAATATGCATTTGATAACAAATACAGTTTTAATATTTTTAAAAATATGATTCCGACTTAAAATATTTTTTTTATTTCAGTATATTTAATATTCTAGATGGCAAAGCTTTTTCACATTATTCACGGTGGCCCAGGCCCTGTAGTGCACAACACTACAAAATCTTCACAACGCAACAGAAACAAATCGCAACAATGAAATCAGGACAACACAAACAAGTCCAATGCATTGTATTGTGATTTTGTTGTGTTGTGTATTAATTATCATTTTAATATTTAAACGGCTAAAGATTTTTAAGATTCTTTTAATACATAATGTTTAAAGAAGTATTTATTTGAAATAGTAGGTTTTTGTATTATTATTATTATTATCTTGAGCTTTTATCAATTTAATGTGAACTATAAAAGGATTTATATAAAGTGGTTTCCTAATATCCATTCATTATAAACTACTATAATGTAAAAAAAAATAATTGGAATTAACTTAGTAGTAGATAATTGGTCACACTGGCCTGTAAGTTGCTTTGTTCTCATGTCTTAAACCTGGGGTTTTCTCTGCAGCGCAAGCACCAGGAGATTCGTGCCATGCGCAGTCAGTTGAAGAAGATCGAGGATCTGGGAGCAGCCATGGAGGAGGCGCTGATCCTGGACAACAAATATACAGAGCACAGCACTGTGGGTCTGGCCCAACAGTGGGACCAACTCGACCAACTGGGCATGAGAATGCAACACAACCTGGAACAACAGATTCAAGCCAGGTGAGTATTATAATATAATACAATAAAGACAATTTTTTTTAAATTATTATATTCTTGCTTTTTATTATAATTCAGTTTTGTCATTTTTTAAATAATTTGTTATATATCTTTTGTTTTTTTACTCAATTTCTTTATTCTTTTTCTTTTATTTCTTTTCTAGAAACACTACTGGAGTAACAGAAGAGGCCCTGAAGGAGTTCAGCATGATGTTCAAGTGAGTAATCTACTTTAATTACAATTCTAAACTGTTCTTTAATTACAATTCTAAGTGTTCTTGAAAATCTTAACAAAATATTGTTTCTCAGGCATTTCGACAAAGAAAAATCTGGACGTCTCAACCACCAGGAGTTCAAGTCCTGCCTGCGGTCTCTGGGTTACGACCTGCCCATGGTTGAAGAAGGAGAACCAGACCCAGAGTTTGAGTCTATTCTGGACATAGTGGATCCAAACAGGTGAGAAACGTAATCCGTAGACTAAATATTCAGTTTCTGTCATGGAGCTAACATCATTTTGTTTTGTTCAGAGATGGAAACGTGTCCTTACAGGAGTACATGGCTTTCATGATCAGCCGAGAAACAGAGAACGTGAAGTCGAGTGAGGAGATCGAGAGCGCTTTCCGTGCCCTCAGCGCAGAGAACAAACCTTACGTCACCAAGGAAGAACTCTACCAGGTACACAACATCAAACTCACGCCATTTACATTTAATATCGAACCTTTCACGATTGGTAGTAGAAAGATGATTTTAATGGCCTTCTGTGTTTACAGAACCTGACGAAGGAACAGGCGGACTACTGCATTTCCCATATGAAGCCCTACTTGGACAGCAAGGGCCGTGAGATCCCATCAGCTTTCGACTTTGTGGAATTCACCCGCTCGCTTTTCGTCAACTGATTCCCGGCCCCCTCGCCTGCCAGTGACCAATCGGGATGCGTTTCCCCCCCCCCTTCACAAGAACACACAGCCAAACTGCATGGATCTGAATTGAAATTCTCTATAGCACCCAGTATAGCAATATCTGTATCTTGCTATCACTCTTAATCTTGCATATTTATCTGACACTTCCTCATGCTTCACTGACAATAGTGTAGTGGATCTGTCTGCATTTTATTGTGGTTGTTTTAGCTGTTAAGTGCTTTGCTTTGTTTAACAAACCTATAGAGAGGACATGCTGTAACATCACCCATGAGACTGCAGTGTGCTTAAATAAACGCTACTGGTTATAACTGGAAGGAGTTGTCAGTATTTTATTAATGCATTTATATACACAATCAATGTATAACTCTCTGAGAACATTTGAGAAGGACAGTTTGTAATGACAAAGTTAAAACGAACTCAGTCCGCCACCTCATCCGCCAGCTGTTCAAGCATTGCAGTCTCCTTGGCACCTTGTTCTGTTAATTCAGCACTGAGCTGCCAGATGTTCACGCTACCATCTGCATTACCCACTGCCATCAGATTTGTGTGTTTGGGGTTGAACTCCAGGCAATACGCTGGCTGACCGCTTGTGTTCTGGTCAATTGTGGCAACTGGCCTTAAAGACCTTCGGCCCAAATCGAACATTTGAACCAGTCCTAAAAGTAAAAATGTGAAATGTAAAATGGAGGAGAAAAGTTTGTTTATATAGAATGACAGTTTGGAGAATTGCAAACATCTCACCCTGTCCTGTGGCTGCAGCAAAGACCAGAGGGCGTGTGGGTGACCACCTGACCCCAAACGCGTACAAATCGGACACCCGTAGAGACATCAGGGGACGGGGTTGGAGCACAGTGTGCAGATGAGCCAAACCATCTGTTCCGACACTTACAAACAGATTCCTAAAATCACAAACAGCGGATCTTACAATTACTCCCGATTAGCCTAAAAGTAGATATGTAAATAAAGTACAGAAAAACGCCTCAAAGCTCACCTATGAAATGGTGAGAAGTGGACTGAGTGTACAGGGCCCCCTCGCGGTGAAAAAGAAAATTGCACGGGGGCCCGCAGTGTCACAGTCTCACCATCAGGGGGCACTGCTGCCACTGTCTCGCTGCTGAAAGAGCATTTGAGCACAAGGCCTCCCTCTGAGCCCACCAAGAACGTGTCCAGGTCCCACGGGGAAAGTGCCACTGAAGTTACTCCTATATTGGTGCTACCTCGGGTCTTCAGGGAGAGACAAGTGCATTATTAGGGTAAAATAGATTGAGATAGATTGAGATTCATCAGGCCATGAAAGTTACATCAATAATTATTTAACACATTTTCTTTCTCATTCTGATTTATCAGGGATCATTATGATTAGCTATCATGTCTAAACGGACATTAATTTGTTTTATAACCATGTGATGCATTAGGGTAATGCGTTCATTACATCATCTTCAAAAGGAAAAATGCACCTATTGCAACTTTTACAAAGTAATTTATTAAATAAGACCATATTGTGAGACCCACTTTGCTTGCTGCTCCACTCTGAGGCACTTGCTGTTGAACAAGAGCATATCCAGAACTCAAGATAAGTTTGGCTTCAGCTCCGTCAACAGTCCACAGCAGAACCCTTCCTCCTGACCCGGCGCTCAGTACAGTGAACTCCCCTCTGGAAGACCCTGGGACCCAGGTGACCTGTGCACATAGAAATACTCTGTATTTATGACTTCATGTTTATTCATCATGTTTCAGTGAAAGACTTCTTATTTAATAGGTTAAATACCTGATAAACAGGTTCACGGTGAGTATCTGCGGACATTCCCGTCTGAGCCAGGATGAGGTCCTGTGAGCGGCTGGTGTCCCAGACCAGCACCTCACCACTGTACAGCCCCCCTAATGACCCCAGGAAATGAGCCATCAATATTTATTTGTCCTTAAGGTTTGGTTCTTATGGCTCTCATTATGATATATGTGTATGTTTGTATGTGTGTGTGTATATATATATATACACTAATTTAAAAAAAACTTAATTTATATGAAATATATAGCTTTTGTAACATATATTAATTTACTGTCACTTTTGATCAGTTTAATCTCTATCTATTTATCCATCCATCCATTTACCTTTTATAGTTATAGCTGTTTTACTGCCAACTGACAAAGTGAAAACACTGCATTCAAACAGGATGGAAAATAATTTTTGCAATGCGAAAATCTTCCATTTAATGCCTTAATGCCTTTATTAAAATCGTTGGTAACACTATTTTAAGGCGTCCTTGTCACCATCACATGTACTTACTATTATAATAACAATACATTATGCATAATTACATTCAAAGAACCCTTAACCTAACCCTACCTATATAGCAAGTGCATGCAGTTAATTAATATAACTTTGTACTTCAATGTATAATTACACTATAAAAAGGACACCTTAAAATAAAATGTAACATATGTTTTTTAATTTTCCATTTTGAGGTAAAATATGAACCTAAATGTGTGTGTGTGTGTGTGTGTGTGTGTGTGTGTATATTTTTTCAATGTAAAGCGTTTGATTTTGTAAATGTGTGTCCATACCAGCCACTACAGACGGTTTGAGAGGATGGAAGCACAAACACATGACTGGAGTGGCCACGTCTATGATCACATCCGGACGTTTTGGGTTCAGGTTCTGTCGGTCCAAGTTCCACATGCACACATAAGCCTTCTCAGTGCTCCAGTCACCGTCATCCACACTAATACAGAAAAAAACAACAACATTAACATTACGACAGCAGGTGGTTTCATGTGTCTTTATGGAGAAAGGGCTGTTACCGGCCAAATCCACAGCCTATGACAGAGCCAGTGCAGCTCCAGGACACGCTGGTGACTTGCAGACCCCTTTCCTGAGCGTCAGCATGCTGAAGACGGTACATACAGGACACCTGTGCAAGAAAAAATAAATATAGCCAGTTGTAAGATCATTTTTACAAATGAACAATATAATTATTTTGCATTCGAGGCTCTCACCGACTCATTCTGATCCTCCCAGTTCACTTCAAACCCATCAAAAGCATGACTTTTGGAGTTTTTCACCAGTTCTTTGGTAACTACATCTTCAACTCGAAGCAAAAAGTCCAGCAAACCAGGCAAGTGTGATATGTCTTGATCCAGGGAGAGTGTTTGACTGGTCTGCTCTTGCGTCTGGGTGCTGTTGTCTAACACATCTTTGGCTTGTGTTTCAGCCTCTGCTGTGTGAACTTTAACAGTTTGACAGCTTCTCTGGGCGGGAATAAAACACACAACATGCATCATCACTCAAAAGGATCGATATTTTTTCAAGTACATAAAAATTCTGGTTAGAGAAGGTAAGCAAACTTTTTTTTTACTTACTGATTCTTGTGTTTGCTGATGTGGCTTTCTCCATGTCGATTCAGCACCAATTAAATCAAGAGTTTCGTCCGTAAACATGTTTAAAATTCCTCACACTTTAATATCTCGGAAAAAAAGATCTACGTTCATCTCTACAAAACGTTTGGTCTCAGACGTCACAGTTAGCTTTGAGCTAACGAATGTTTTTCATAAAGGTTATTTATTATATTTACAAATAACGAATGCTCGGCGAATGAATATCTGCTTCTATGATAAAGCAAACGCGTATCATAACACTTATTTGTACGGTATTTTATTGTATGTGGCCACGGTACAGCAACGTTCCTCCATTATTACACTAGCTGTGACATCCGTGACGACGCTGCCATGGCTACCGTGAGCCAATCAATGATTGGCTGTCCGCTATACGTCACTGGTGTTGGCTTCTGATTGGTCAACCTACTTTCTGCAGTTTTAGTTTTATGGTATACAATTATGTTTGGGGGTAATTCTTATAATTCCGTGGCTTTTTGAGGCCAACGTTCAAAACAATACAAACAAAACTGTACACTAACTGTAGTTGGTAAAATGCCATGGGGAAGTCATACATTAAAAAAAAGCATCGTATAAAACTGGCTGGCACACGAAAAAAAAAGTATAGCCTACGACTGTCATGAAAAAAATACATAATAGTCTCAAGCGTCAGTTATCTTTATATAAACTTTTTTTTGTATTCATCACGAAATAGTGCCGCCTTTCTCTTTTGATATAATATTGATCTTATTACTGATCATATTTTTCTCCTCACTTGAGGTGACATGGTGAGTCACTGATTAAATTCGCATTCTGTGTGAATGACAAGCAAAGGTTTTTTTTATTAATAATTATTACGTTTTCCTTGGATATCCAGTAATTTGCTGTACATATTTATCAAATCACACGCAAATGATTACAAGAATCATCATTAGAATTAAAAGTACACTTACAAGAAAAATAAATTCAAAAATTCAAATTTAAAGATTTTTTTCATACCGTTCAATGAAAACTTAATTGTTTTGTGTAGATTTGGGACCATAATCAATCCTGTCTTAAATAGTTTTTAGGTCAAAAGTCTCATTTGAATTCAAAGCAGTTCAAATGTAACCTTAAAAAAAAAATTGCTTGTAGGAGCTAAAAGGGACTGTAGTAATAACCTAGCTGTCTGTAATACCTCAAAACGGTTCAACATTAAGAAACAAACTATAAAAGTACAGTTATTGTTCTAAAGAGACCAAAAAAAGTTATAAAGTCCGCAAAAAACACATTTGTACAAATCAAAAAAAAAAAAAAACAGGTGGAGAAAAGACCACTTGTAGAGTTCTTTAAGATTCTACAGGCTTTATTATCTCATTTAAATAATCCTTTAATTAGCCAAGCTCAAAATTACAAGAGGAAGTTTTTTTGTGTTTTGTTTTTATTAAAAATGTTTCAAACCTCATGGGTGTCTGTAAAACATTACAATGAAAATTCAATCAACATAAACCCAAATGTTGATGTGTCAAATGCCCACTTGCCCCACCCGACCCCATTGAACTGTCAACAATAATAACTGCCATACCCTGATATTGACCCCAAAACATTTACAAGAGGTGACAGGAGCTAGCTGGTGCTTTCCTTTTGTCCAATATATCACATAGGAAAAACAGTGTCAACTCTTTGGGGCCCACCTCTGCATTAAAGAAAATATACAAAAAAAAATAATAATAAAATAAAAAAAGTGGCTAGGTATGTACGCTATGATTAGATCACTGCACCATGGCTTATTACTTAACTCACAACCATTCACAGAAAAAAAAAAAATCATTTCATATACTTAATATATAAACTGCTATTTACTTCAGTTTAGTCTACAGAGGATGACGTGCAGATTGTTAATATTTTGTATTTGTCTTTGGAGATGGTTGTAATTAAAGATGACGCAAGAGGCTTCAGCAACGAGATGCCACTAGTTTTCCAATGCAGGAACTGTATGTCCAGGGAATTAACTGGGTTTAGACATGGTCAGGACAGGAGAGGCTTCAGTAGAACAGAAGATGGAGCACAAAAAAACAAATAAAAAAAAATAAAATAAAAACAAAGCTTTTTTTTTTTTGCTCCCATGGTTGGAGGATGACTTCAAAAAAAAGGAAAGAACAGGTACGAGTGTTGGAATATGTCCTTATCAGCCTTTAGTCATCCTCACCATCATCCTGAAAAAGAAATAATTAAAAGAGGTCAAACCGTGCTTAAAGTATTTTTTAAATCAAATGTCCACAAACCACAGCCATGCATTACAATGCAACGTAAATGTAATTAGCCCTCAGATCAAAGCCTCACCTCACCGTCTTCTCCATCATCCTCCTCTTCATCTTCCTCTCCCTCATCCTCATCACCTTCTTCATCGATGTCCTCCAAACCCTCCTCTTCTTCCTCATCATCTTCCTCCTCCCCTTCACCTTCTTCTTCATCCATATCAGGAACCTGTGAAAAGAGAGGAAAAGATAAGTACAGGTTCTGACTCGTTAACACTGATATACACAAACAGTATTGCAGTATTTCTTACCAGGTAGTACTGCAGAGGGTTGGGCCAGATGTCATCTTTAATGACCTCCCCGAGCTCGTCAGCCCCTGCGTCGGAGTGATCGGTGAACCAGGTGAAGAAGCTCTCTGGCTCTTCATGTTGCCTTTTCTTCCCTGCCTTGTTCTGTGTCTGACCAGTACGCTTCGTCAGGTCCTGCAGCACGCATAACCGGTTAACAGAAACCCAACAGGAAACAGCAGACACCCCCCAAAACACGAAGTGTTAACCCACCTTTCCAGCCTTCCATTTGATTTCAGTGGATTTTGAAGACGGGTCACCGCTCTCGTTCAAGTGGAACTCTTTTGAGAGAACTTTGTTTTCGAAGTACGGATTTTCATCAAAGTACTGCAAAGATTATACAACTACAGGTCAGTCGCTTGGTTTGTCACAGCTGTGCTTTAATTTCAGACTGCACCGGATAAAAAGGGGTACTTACAAAATCTATTCTGTAACCTGATTTGATGTCCTCAAATTCTGTGACCTCCACTCTGGTCAGGTAATGAAGCGCTTCTTCATCCTCCTCACCAAGCAAGGCTGAAACTATTAGTCAAATGAAACATTTGAATCCACTTCATAAGCAAGCTATATTTTACAAAATAATCTAGGATTTTAAATGCATCTTCTCACCTTGTGGATGGTTGACGAATGTTGTGACCCAGAAGTTTGGAATTTTGGCTATGAGTTCTGATCTCTTCTGGAAGAATGGCTGACGTAGCTTATTGTACTTCTGCTCTACTTTTAAAATTTCCTCACTTGCCTGCTCATTCAATCTAAGGAAATCAAAAAAAGAAAAAAAATAAATAATTAAATGTGCATTAAATGCGAACTTATAAATGGTGCTTCGGGCCACTTGGTTAACTTGCCTGTCGATTTCATTCTGTACTTCATCAATGTGTTCAATTGCCTCCTGTTGCTCTTTTTCTGAAATGCAACAAAGTCAAAATTAGCCCAAATGTTCATTTCATGTACTGTTAACACACGGAAGAAAAGAAAAAAAATGCATTTTTTTTTTTTAATTGTATGAAATCCTTATAACAAAAGCATGACTTCACAAATTACACACGTGCATCTACATGCTAAACAAACAATGCATTCGTACAATGTAAACACGATCCATTTCGCAAATATATTTACCAAAACAAAGCAACGTAATTTTACACAGCCTCATCCGACGCGAAACAACAAACATACGCTAAAAGCGAAAGCGTGGTGTTAACGCCGGTCGACCAGCTCAATCCGGTGCAGTTTTAACAGCAGCTGCGCAAGGCCGCGAGGTTTAAACGGAGGAGGAGGAGGCCACGCGCTGGGCCAGACTTACCTTCCTACCAACGAATTGCACATTACTGCCGTGCATTAAAATTTAGATCCTATCACAATGTAATTTTCACCCGCGTGCGCGTCAATAAACATTTATAGTGTGGTTTGTGGCGCAGCGGCGGCGTGGTTTGGTCACACATGCGGGAATAGCTCGTGATGGCGGGGGAGACACAATAACCAGTTAGCCTGTTAGCACACAACATGCGCGCAATATAGCGCACAATTAGCACTCGGGCAACGCTGGTTTGAAAAAGACGCAGCCGAGCGTACAAATGAGCGGAAAGCAGCGGGAAATAAAATGTTTTCGTAAACTAAACGGCGCGCGGGCGCAACGTTCCTCGCGCGTGGCACAATGAAAGCCGCCGCGCGAGGAAACATGGCCTCCGGTGCGCGCAACATCCCTTTAACGTTACTGAATCTACACCGACTTCCGTTGGATTAAACGGGCACGAGCTCGGGCTTCGCTCGGAGCTTCGTACGAACGCCGAGCGGCCGGTTAAAATTAACATCCGCGCTTTAAACGCAATAAGTGCAAGTTACTGAAAATGGCGGTGCGCAGGAGGCCGCCATTACTTTACCCGAGGTCTCGTCCGCTCCGTCGTGATTCGAGTTCTGCTCCTTTCGGCTCACTTTCGCCGCCGACGCCGACATTATTCCCCCGCAGCCGAGAATCTGCCTTCTTGCTCCTAAAACAAAGACTCCGGAACGTCCTCCTCCGCTCGAGGAAAGCGAAAGAAGGGGAAATAAAGTTGCTCCTAGCTCAGTTTAGAAGTGCGAATATCACAACGTGTGTTGCGCTTCCCCTCCACACATACAACACACGCACGCTCAAACCAGAGACGCGTATCACACCACGCGCCTCCTCCTTTCTGACACCCGCCACCAACGCGCTTTAGGAGAATAAAGAGCCACGCCTCCTCCATAGAGAGCGTAATATAATGTCGCGAAAATAGGATAGGTATTTAATAACATTGAACATGAGTAATAATTACCATTCGGATTGGTAATAGTTAAAATAAATAATCACCAGACACGAGTTAATTGGGACGGAAAAAATGTTTTACACACTTAGTAAAAATGGAATTGAAAAAAATATCGAACATTGATTATTAAAAAAATTATATGATTTCATAGTAAAAGCAGTAATATTTCGAAATATTATAGAAAACTGTTTTCTATTTGAATGTATTTCAAAACGTTATTTTTTGGTGATTGCAAAGCTGAGTTTTTTAGTTCGGTCTTCAGCGATCCTTCAGGATCTTTCTAATATGCTAATATATATATATATATATATATATATATATATATATATATATATATATATATATATATATATATATATATATATATATGTAATTCTTATCATCAATGCTGAGAAAAGTTGTGATGCTCCTTTGTAAAATGCATGTAAAAAAATACATTTTGATATAGATGATTTACAAAATATTATCATGAAACATGATTTTTACTTAGTATGCTAATGACTTGGACTTAATGTCATAAAAAAAAATATATATATATATATATATATATATATATATATATATATATATATATATATATATATATATATATATATATATATATATATTATTTTGATCCATACAGTGTATGTATTTCTGGATATTGCTACAAATATACCCATGCTACTTAAGAAGAATGATTTTGTGCTCAAGGTTCACACATTGTGTTTGCTGCCAATTTAATATTTCTTTGCTCAATAAGAGCATTATTCTGCTAAATTAAAGCATTCATTTGTTATTTACTTTGTAACGTATTTCATATTTCAGCTAATATGAGTTCAACATAGTCACACAGGCCTGTTGTCGTTAATATATTAATCTGAACATCCCGTAATATAGTAAATGTAGTAAATGCTTATGTCCTAAATATTTCTAGATATTTGACACACTGGCTTTACATCTGATTGTGTTGACTAAAAAAATATGCATGCATCGGTGCTTATAAATATTTAACTTTGCTAATCCTCAGACATAATATATACATTTACGAGTTACATTGATTACACAATAATGTTGCTTTCGATAAGTCTATGTATGTTTTGCATGGCTAGTTTCACAAAGCGCGCCGCTGTGCGCGTCTCCGAAAAGAAGACACAAAAGTCAAGCAAAAAGCAACTTTATGTGAAGCCAGACATCATAAACAAAACGTGTGCTTTTGAAAACAAAAGGTTTGAGCAAATCCATATACCACTTTTTTTCAGTTATTAAATGTTATTTTTTAAATATACAAAACAAATTGATCTCGGACTTTATCAGTATTAACTGGGGCCAGCTTAATTATAATTTATGCTTGAATGTGTAATTTGTGGTTTCTAATTTACAACCAGACATTACGGAAGTGTCTGAATGAAAGATATTATTTGTGTTTAAATAACTGTAACTAAGCTAAGTGATAGAGTGAACAAACCTCTAAACGACTGCAATATCAGCTCTTATATCTGGCTCTGGCTCTTGTCTCTTACCACAAAACAAACAATTATTTTTTTTAATTTAAAATTATTTTAAACTAATGCCCTTCCTCTTGTTCCACCACACTTTAGTCTGTATCATGCTAATAAATTATTGGACTAATTTTGTCCAAAACCTTTATTTTGAAAAATGTGGCACTTTACTGAAAAGGCGAGGCCGCGTACTGTTTCCTGCTTCACATCGCTTTCGGTCTCTGCTCTGCTGGGAGGACTGGGAAACACAAGCATCACTCTGCTGCCGGGGAATCGGAAAGACGTGCCTTTTTTTTTTTTACTCCACCAAGGCGTTTATTTTCTTTGGTGTAATGAAGACGCCGGCCTGCATCCATTCGGACACAACATAGGAAGTTCTCCGAGAAACGCAAGGTAAAAATGTCATTTAAGTTGTCCTGTCCTCGATCGATGTCGTTTATTCTTCTGAATTGTGTCCCAGCTCGATTGTCGTCAGTAAAGAGCAATTTAGGCCCCTCTTTAGCATTTAAAACTTTTTTCCTGAATGAAAAATCCTACAGAACAGCGAACGAATCTCCGTTTGATGTCAAAGCGGACTGCAAATATATAACCAATGACAAGTTTATGTCTTGATGGAAGTAATGTTGCGTTTGTCACAGGATGAGTCATAATAACTTTTATGTTTATGATGTAAATCATAATGGCAGCTGTGCCCGTTTCAAATTAGGATGTGTGTCACATTTTATGTATACAGTCAACTTTAGTTTTCCACTGTAGTTTTCTATATTATTTGAAGCCTAAAAGTCATATACATTCCTTTTGTAGCGATAACTATTAGATATTTTGACACACTAGTATTTAACATGAAATTTAAATGTCATCATTATGGGTTTTATGAATTGATAATTATGTATATATATGTGTGTGTGTGTGTGTGTGTATACATATATATATATATATATATATATATATATATATATATATATATATATATATATATATATATATATATATATATATATATATATATATATATATATATATATATATATATATATATATATATATATATATATATATATATATATCCTTTACTGTTGTTCAGAATAGGCTGTGCTGAGTCTATGGCATCCATAGCTTTTTCTCATGAAGGCATTTGATGAGTTGGTTTGAACTGATTCTAGCAGGCAGCAGCACATTCCAGTCAACCCAACGCCCCCAGACATCCAAAGCATTTTGGGGAGTGCTTCTGGGTAGAGTACATGGATAATGGCAAACCTTATAGCTGGTTATGAAAGATTGATTGTAGTAGTAATATTTTTTTTTTTCTAGCAGGAAATCTGTTATAGTAACTTATTTTGCTTAGCTTATTTATTGAGTGTTTTTGCCAACAAAATACTTTGCTGATGAATTGGGCTGCGTGAAATACTGTATGAAATTTTCTTCATTTATTCATTAGGGGACCAACACCTGAGGAATATTTTTTTCTTGGTCCGCATGAGGGTCGTCTGTCACGTTTATTGCTTTCAGATTCAGAACTCATCACTTTTCACAGCTTAGCAGTGATTGGTTAGTCATGCGTTTAAGTGCTGAGATTCAGTGTGTCAGGTTGAACTTTCAAAATGTGTGGCCTATTGCTAATCCTCTTCTCTGGAAGTCAACGTGAAATCAAAACCGATCTATTGGCTTTCATAGTAAATGTTCCTGGAGTTATTGTAAATGATTTATCAGTGTACATCATACTAGAGAATTATGTGTTTATTAGAGATTAAGAATGTTTTGTTTTTTGGGGGGGTTTTTTTATCACTGAAACATAGAAAGCAAACTCAAACCGCTGATAGTCAGTTTTTTCCTTTACTGTTTTGGCTAAATGTTTTTGGTTGCTTTTTTAATAATTTTTTTGCTGAAAATCGCTAGTCTTTCAACCTCCTGGCTCCATTCTTGTATGAAAAGCCTCCTTTATCAATCCAATCAATTCTCAATGGATAAAATCAGGTACCGCCCTACTGTTTTTGTCTTCTCATTGAATATCCTGTATCGGAAATGGGGGTTGGGAAACCCGTTTCATGTTAACTTGATTTCAAAATGTCATTCATGACTTCAAAGAAACCTTTATAAATGCTCTGATGTTTTGCACGCTGCGATATTTCTGATATGTTTTTGTCTCCTCTTGAGCACTTTCGTTAGAAATTGTTGCATTGGTTTCAACAGACTTGCCTGTGTGCCCAGTGGGACGTGCTGTGGACGCTGACCCAGTTGTATCTCTCCTGATCAGACTGCACTCTGCTCGAGCACATTAGCAGCTCTCAGAGGAATGATTTCATTCAATGGAAGCTCTTATTAGTAGCGTCATGGTTCTTACGTCCAAGACCCTTGGCAGAGATTGGAGCCGATGTCTCACTCGATGGAAACAACTTTTAAAAGTGGAGTTTTCTCACTATGAGTAGTTTTGAGGGTTTTTTTTTACAAGCGTATTTACAGGTTTAGGCATCCTGCTGTAATAATTGCAGACTGTTTAGTGTGTGTGTGTGTGTGTGTGTGTGTGTGTGATCAACTATCCAAACAAGCACATTACTAGCAGCATTCAAACTGATTCTCAATTAACAAGCGGCTGCTGTGTCAGGCCTGTGAGGAATTTCCATTAGATGTGTGGCTGAAATAACCCAAAGATGAATCCAAACACTGAATTCATAGGTTGAACTCCACAGGGCCGTCTCGCATGTTTTACATATCAAACGGTTAGTTCAGGCTGAGCGTCAGAAGGTCAGGACTGCGGTCACCGTTTAGAGATTCCTGGATTGTTCGGTCCTTCTTGAATTTCCTCTCGAGAGAATATCTTCTTGTTTTTGCTTTTCAAAAGGTTTGTATTATTCCCCATGAGGTGTATTATTTTTACTGTGGCTTTCCTTTTGGACCGGGAGGTAACAGATCAACTTCTTTACCACATGGATATCCCTCGACAAAACGACATCTGTTTTTCTTGTGTGCACCACTCTGGGTTTTTAAGGGTTGTTAGCTTCTATGCTTCTATGCGTGATTTTTTTTTTTTCATGTTTCGCAACGAGAAGGGTTCATTTATTTTTCTTACCCACAGCATTGGATACGGTTCTCGTCCTGCATGCACAAGGGCCAAATGACTTTCCATCATCTTGCGCGTATTCAAAGCATCATCGCACGCCGTCGCTTCCACAGGACCACACAGGAAGAAGTGTAAACATGGCTATTATGTCTAAAGGCCCATTCGTATGAAGAGCGAGAACTGAAGTGATAACTACAATCTAAGTTCGCACCATTGGGCGATAAAGCATGGGAGGCTTTCTGTATGCCATTTTAATTTTGTAAAACATAGTCCCTTGACTGCCAAGTAATAAACACTGTCAAGTTCCAGAAAAGTACATAGTCAGAGTCCATCAATATTATAAAGTGACTAGAATACTTTTTGTACGTAAAGAGAACACAAATAATAAGTGGAAATAGCCTGGAATTTAGGATTGGATGGGCTTAGTGTTTTCTTTTCTTTTTCTTTTTTTAAGAAGCGAGAGGACAACAAAATAAAGATTTAGCTATTTTTTTTAGCAATGGATTAATATGCCTCGAACTCGGTGTGCAAGGGTTCTGTGCATGAACGCATTATTGGCATTATTGGCTGGCTGGCTGGCTCCGTCTGAAAACAGGTAATAGCGATTTATTACCAATCAAGAAACTGGCTTTACTGATGTGCATTATAATCAAATTCGACATTTGACATTTGTGTTAAAGACAAAAGAAGCTCGAGAGGCTTCATGTACCAGGGATGACCCTAAACCTAACGGAGGCACTGAAAGACATGCAGGTTCTTGGCATAGTCTGAGTTGACTTAAAAGACACCCTGTTGTTAAAAGTTAAAGCATCATTTTTTTATGTAACGTATTTTGAATCCTAGATTTACATGTGATGCATGTCAGGATGTTGTACCATGAAGAATTCAATATTATTTTCATTTTAAAGACTTGATTTAGTGTATGAACTCTCAGCTCGGATATGGACATTGTTGTGGCGTGCTGCTCAGCACACTCAGATTGGTGCAAATGCCCGGTAGCTGTTTGCATTTCAAACACTGAAATCAAGTTTGGATGGAATATTTTGGGTTTGACAGAAAGTTGCCTGCAGTGACCTCTGAAGTGGCAATTTAACTCTGCTCAGCTGAAGAATTTTACTGCATAGTGTCTTTCTTTTCCTCCAGGGTTTTTCCAATTACATGATTTTACAGTTTTTGAGATGCGTTTGAAGAAAATGACCATAGTGCTCAGCTACATTGCCAATTACATTACTTGTTAAAGGGAAAGTGCACCCCAAATTTAAATTCTGTTATCGTTTACTGACCCTCGTGGCATTCCAAATTCATATGACTTTCTTTTTTCAGTGGAATGCAAAAGAATATGTTTTGAAGAAAGCTGGTAACCAAATCAAAATTATTTTTTATATTTTTAACTATTTTAATTTTATATATTTTTTTATTTTTTGAGTATCAGGGCTATGAGTTAGGCTGCAGTTGGGTGTGGAGCTTTTTGTTTTGACTCCTGTTCAAGCATATCAACTTTAAAAGGCTTGCAGGAAAAATAGGGGTGTTTAGTCTGGTGTCTATCTGGGCATGCCTCATCTGTTTGCCATCAAAGTATTCAAATCACTATAGTTTCAATTCGCAAAGAGAGGCCACATAAGGACAAGAAGAGGGTCAGAGTTCACTTCACTAGCTGTATGAGCATTGCAGTGAAGTCTCTGCTAGTTACATCAACATGTGAGTACACTTATACCTGCATAGATCGCTCTGCTAGACATTTTTTGTTCTTGCCTTATGATTTTTTTTATTAAGACAGAGAAAATATATAGACATAAGTGAAAAATTAATTCAAGAATATTTATAAAAAAAGTCATAATATACAACATGCATATTATACACACACAATTTTTTTTTGTTTTGTTTTTTTTTTGACCTTGCAAACAATTTAATGTTTCAAACAGCTTATCCCCCTCTTTACTATGTATAGCTGTTTTTTTCTAGCTTCAGGCCTAGTGCTGCTGCTCTGGACTTTCAAAGCCTTTTAAGGCTAGACGCAGTCGGTCAGCTCTTCTAACGGGCCTGGCCTCCACCCATGATGATGTGATAAGAAAGGCAGTTCCATCCTCCACTGACCCTCCTCCAATCACACAGTCTTGTGTGCATTCAAACACTGGCCAATGACTGTTTTCCCCTAAAGTGTCTGAGTTTACAGTGTGTGTGTGAGGCTGCATAAATAGAGTCCTTGGGGACCGTAATGTTGCATTCCAACTGTCTCCAAGCAAAACCATAGACTTGTAGACAATGTGTTCCCCGAGGAAAATAACCAGTGCTGGAGTAAGGTAATGAGATATTTCGATTAAAGCTCTGCATGATTGAATGCTGTTGAATGCTACAGGACAAAACAAAAAGTTTGAAGAAAACAAAATGTGGTGATGTCTGTGTGTTGCAGTTTTTCTATGGATGGGTTTGCTTAGAGCTGCATGTCATTCTGTCCAAAAACTGTTTTCTGAAGGAGTGGGCTGAAATTGTCACACAATATTAACTGCTTTTTTTTTGGTCCATTTTAATGCATGTAATGGATGTTTTTTTTTTTTCTTCACTTAGATTGCGCTGTAAATGTATCACGAACCTGGAGCCAAGCATGAAAAAGGTGTCCAAGCCCACGGCCGCCACCTCCAGAACCTCAGCGGGCACTAAAGCCCAAGGCAGACCTGAGGGAAGCGGTAATATGGGCACAGGTGGCAAGATGACGAACAAAACCCAGAATTCAGCTCCACTGCCTAAGGTAACTGTTTAATATGAAGGAAGCTGAAACATTTGTATTTAAACCAAGAGCCATCTAAGATTATTGCATTGTGATTTTAGTATGTAGCAGATCATTAACTTAATGTTTTGTGTGCTATCCAGGCAAAGAGCAATGATGATCTCCCAGCAGTGAGTGCAGGAAGTGGACCAGTATCCGTTAGCAACAGTAACTCTACTGCTAAAAACAAGAGAGGAAGCTCCTCTCAGATCACCAGCAACACTGAGACCAGGTCCAAGACCAGTTCAGGTAGCACTAAGCATTCCTTTGTTTCTGAAGTTGTTAAAAAGGAAGTGTTTTACTTTTGAGGCCCACGGCTACCAAAATATCTATAACAGGTATTTGCTAATGGAAATGTTTCTGCTTGCACCCATTTCTTTCTCCTGTAGGACTTTCAGGAAAACGTGCCTTGTCATCCACTACCAAGGATCCAGGCTCGACCCGAGAGAACTTGCGAGAACGTACCAGAACCAGTGTTGCCAAAAAGCTTACCGGACCCACCGATGCCATGTCTCAGAAGCGATCGCGTTGTCGCACCGTAGCTGAGACTGATTCTCGGATGAGCAAATCTCGCTCAGACAGCCAGATAAGCCATAAAGCAGTGCTGGAGTGCCAAGTGAAGGACCTGCTGGGCTTAGCCAAGAGCAAAGACCTAGAGATCCTCCATCTCCGCTCTGAACTTAGAGGTATGAGAGCCCAGCTTGGTCTGGAAGAGCTTGAGGCCCCTAATGCAGAACAAGCATCTCAAGAGACAAAGCAGCCTCAGGAGAAAGAGGTTTCTTCTGTGATCAGTGCCACGGATGTGGAGTCCACTTTGCTCCTCCTTCAAGACCAGAACCAGGGCATCCTTGATGAGCTAAATATGCTGAAGAGTGAAAACCGGATGCTGAAGGATCGTCTCAATGCTCTCGGCTTCTCTCTAGAGCATCGTCTAGACAGCCCTGAGAAAGGTCTGCGCTGTCTGTCCTTTAGCCCTGAGACTGTCTCTGGTGGAGGTCCCAGCGAAAACAGCGGTGGTGGTATGCATGCATCTTCTGCAGAAGGCTCTGCCCAAGGCTCTACCGAAGACCTGCTTTCAGAAACGAGACGTGTAGGCTCTCCTGATGCACTGGACAGCGAGTGCAGTGAGGCCTACCAGCCGATCACCTCCAGCGATGATGCTCTGGACGCACCCTCAGGTTGTGGATCGTCTTCTGAATCAGAAGGAGGGCCACCAAGCCGGGAAAATTCTCGCAGGGGAAGCAGCGGGAACACCAGTGAGGTTTCCGTGGCCTGCCTGACCGAGCGTATCCATCAAATGGAGGAGAACCAGCACAGCACATCAGAAGAACTCCAGGCCACTCTGCAGGAGCTTGCTGACCTGCAGCAGATCACGCAAGAGCTGACCACAGAGAACGAACGCCTGGGCGAGGAGCGTGCCATTCTGGTCGACTCCCTCTGTCAGCAAGGGGAGCGTCTGGAACTGTATGGAAGACAGCTCGACTACTTCCGAGGCCTTCTTGATGAGCATCGGGTGGCCTACGCCAAGGAGGATGAAGATGCCAAAAGCGGCCGATGCGTGGAGCTGGAGAGGCGTTATGCTGAGCTAAATGAGGGCTCGCGTTTTGAGCGGGAGCAGCTGCTGGGCGTTCAGCAACAGCTAAGCAGCGCACTCAAGATGGCAGAACAGGAGAACGCAGAAGCCCAAGGCCTGATGGCAGCACTGAAGGAGCGTGTCCATGTGGCGGAGAGAGCTGTAGAAATGGAGCGGAGGGAACGGGCTGTCGCTAAAGCGGAGTTGGAAGCGCTGAGGGTGGTGTCCGAAGGGGAGCAGGTGGAGCTGAATCGCTGCAGAATCCAACTTGAGCAAGAGAGGCAGAGAGTTGCCCAGCTCCTCTCCATCCACAACGCAGGGGATAAGGCAGACATACGCCACCTGCTGGACAGCGAGAGATTAGACAAAGAGCGAGCAGAAGCCAAAGCAGCTCAGTTACAAGAGGAACTTGGGCACACGCGCAGTGAAGCTGCCCAGCTCCAAGAGGCAATTAGCAAGGTGAAACTTACAAATGCACTTCAGTAACTTATACCTTAGTTTATCTTAGGTTGTTTTTGGGGTATAATGATATATTGATTAATCTAATGCATCGCAATTCTCTCTGGAATCGATTCTGAGCTTAGTTTTAACTGCAGATGGCACTGTATGATTTAGAAAGAGCTTGCATTCAGTTCCGTACACACACCACTTAAACTTGAAAATAATCATTCATAAAAGTTTTAAAAGGTTAATATGAAGGATCACAGTGGGTTGTATATACATTAATCTTGCATCATAAAACCAAAAAAGCCTAGGTGCAGTTACATTTTAACCAGTTGAATGCACAAGTGGACTTCTTGAGCATTCGAGTGTGTGCAGTTAAAAAGTAGCCTAGAGCGCCATCTACTGTTGAAAACTAAGTTTAGAATGATTCAAGAGAGAATGAAGATGCATTAGGAAAATTACAGAATCTACCCATTAATTGAATTATTGTTACACCCCTAGTTGTTTTATATGGATGGTTCGCCCATAAATGCATAAATTCTGTCATTACATACTCACCTTCTTGTGGTTCCAAACACATAACACTTTCATTCATCTTGGGACAAAAAAATTAACACACTTTTTTTATGAAATTTGAGGGATTTCTGACCCTCCATAGTAATGCAACTAAAATTATTAATAAAAAAACTCTTTTGAGTCAGTATTTGCCATGCCAAAATATAGTGTTAGTATATTAGCTATGTAGCTGGATATAATTCTTGCAATTTAAAGTCTTCCCAATGTTTGAGTATTGAACATCTATTTCCCTAGTAACGTGATTGCTATACTCAACAACAACATAGCAATGCTTTATCAACCACCCAGATCATCATAGCATCGTAATGGCAAATTTTAAACCGATATTAGCGATGGTAATATGTATTTTTCAACTTCTTAAAAGTCAAACAAGAGTTCCAGTATATAGTAGCAATAGTAGTAGTTTTGAAATGGCTGTAGCGTTAGCTTACACTTAAAGCAGGTTAAGTTGTAGCAATTTGCTGTACATTTTCTAATATGTATCCTTGCTAATGCGTATCTTCGTGTTCGCTAAAGCTTGAAGGGGAGTTCCGAGCATTTCGTGACGATGTCCAGGCACAGTTAGCAGAGCAGAAGCGGCTCCTGGAGCAGCAGTGCTCTGAGCTGGAGGAGAAGGACACGGAGATCGCTGACATGAAGGAGACCATCTTTGAGCTGGAGGATGAAGTCGAGCAACATCGTGCAGTCAAGCTTCATGACAACCTCATCATTTCTGACCTGGAGAGTAAGTGATGTGACAAAATCATCACTAAACTCTTTATTTAATTGACACACAATATATATATATATATATATATATATATATATATATATATATATATATATATACATACACACACACACACACGTTGGTATGTGTGGTTTTATACTGTAAAACGGTATGCATTATGGATCTACACCTAAACCAACCCCTTACAGGAAACATTTTAGATTAGAAAACACCACTTATTATGTGTGTGTGTTTTTTTTTTGTTTTTGTAATACCTCTGACATAACCGTGTCAAATTTGTGTCCTTATAAACCACAATTGCCATCCCACACACACATACATGCACCTATTTATATGTATGCAAATTGTACTTATGTTCTACAAATATATCTATATATGTAACGTACAAATTTGGCATTGAAGTTTCATTTTCATTATCGTGTGGTTATTCATGCTTCTGTCCACATAGAGGCGTCATTGAGCCATCAGAATAGACAATGGACAACTTTCATTTTTAATGTACTTGATCATTTTACATGCAAAATAATTCATATAATTTTATCAGAACGAATACATTAAATTTGTAAAAAATAAAATAAACATTTATTTGATACTTTCACAAATACATTAATTATATTTCAACTTGTTTTTTTGGTTTTTTTTGTTATAAACCTTTTTTTTTCCACTTTAGATTCCATCAAAAAGCTTCATGATCAGAAATATGACATGGAGAAGGAGATTAAGATTCTACACCGTAAATTGCGGGTAAATTTTTTACTTTTTAGTTTTTTTTGGCTATTATTTTTTTAGTTTGTTTTTGTTTCATTTATCATTACACCGTCTATTGATTTGATTCATCCATTTTCCAACAGGAGGAATCAGCCGAGTGGCGTCAGTTCCAAGCTGATCTGCAAACAGCCGTCATCATCGCCAACGACATCAAGACAGAAGCTCAGGAGGAGATCGGAGACCTGCGCCACCGCCTGCAGGAAGCTCAGGAGAAAAATGAGAAGATGAACAAAGAGCTGGATGAGCTAAAGAGCAAGAAGTAAGAAATGCGACGAAAACTCACAATGCAAAGTGTTGTGACAACAGGGTTGTTGACAAAGCTTGATTAGTTTTTGTATGTGCAAATATTAGAATGTGCTGGAGCTTTGAGCGTCAGTGTGCGTCTATCATTACAGGCAGGAAGAGGAGCGTGGTCGTGTGTATAATTATATGAACGCTGTAGAAAGAGACTTGGCTGCTCTGAGGCAGGGAATGGGCCTCAGCCGACGCTCCTCCACTTCCTCTGAACCTTCACCCACTGTCAAAACGCTCATCAAGAGCTTCGACAGCGCCTCACAAGGTTCATAAAATCATGCATGTTGTGTCCTGGTGTTTATAAATCTAGGCTGGTTGCCAGAAGGTTGTATGTTGTTCGAACCCTTACAGGGACAGTCGGGCCATTTTGCTATAAGTGTGCCCTAGAGATTTGTGCTGCAACTAAGTATACTGCTAGTCGCTTTTGATTTAAATGACAAATCGGCTGTTTCATAAACCCTTTCTCTATATACAGGTCCTGTCCCAGCCAGTCCTGTCGCTGCCGTTGCTGTTGCTGTTGCTGCCGCCGCCACTATTTCCAGAACGCCCCTCAGTCCCAGTCCCGTCAAAACCCCTCCAGCAGCTGCCGTCTCTCCTATACAGGTATATGTAATTAGAATTAATGGTGACGCTTTACAGTAAGTTGTCATTTAACACGAACCATCCATGAACAATACATTTATTACACTATTTTTGTTAATGTTAGTTAATAAAAATACAGTTGTTCGTTGTTAGTGTATGTAGCATTAAATAATGTTAACAAACACAACTTTAGATTTTTAATAATGCATTAGTAAATGTCAATATTCAGTCAAGTTGAAGGGATTAAACACTGAAATTAAAGGCAAAAACACTAAAAATAACACTTAATAAAATAATAATAATATTAATAATAACTGAGATTAATAAATGCTGTTTTGTATTATTCATTCTTTTAACTAATGTATACCTTATTGTACAGTGTTTATTATGAATTGATACCTTAAATAAAATATATAACTGAAAAAAAAGTAATTTTATAATATGTTACAATAGTGCTTTATAAAGCACCACATAGTTGTGGCCTATTCCATCCCCAAATGTTTCTTATTTCCATAATTTATGCAGTAATCGTGTTTGGATTTAAGTATTTATATTATTTTGTAAAATAAGAGTATTCATAACAAAAACGTTTGACATTTTATTGTAAAAACGAAAAATACTTAAAAACACTGACACTATTGTTTAAATGCTGCAAACAGTAATTTTGCGAAATGTTTTTATTACAATTTAAAACAAACATTTTCTGTTTTAATCAGCGCTGTCAAATGATTAGTATTAATGAAGGATTAATTTCTTAAAAGTGGTAGTGTATTTGTCGTAGATATGGCAGAATACATTTAAAGCCGCTGCCAAAACGCATCTTAAAATTAAAAACTGAATTTGCTAGACGAGTCTCTCTGATCACTCTAGCAGATGTCTCCATTCTTCTCTTTTGGGATTTTCTGACCTAACACCCCTGTCTGTCAGATGAGATCTCCAGACCTGCTCTGCATGGAGCTGGAGTGGGGCTTTCCTTCTGGTTCTCTCCCTCTGTCCTCCACGGATGTCCTTTGCCGCGTTGCTGTTTTTGAATAGGTCGTGCAAGTCTCATCGAAATGTGCCAAAACAGGATGTTTTCGTAAGGAACAAAAAATGAGGCAGTTTGACGTACTTCAAGTATCTTGTATTGCGTTTGTGTTTAGTATTGGTGGTTGTTCAGAACATGATGTGCTTGATATGGCGGTTCACATTTGAGCATCCCATTTTATCTGACACTGAAAATGGGAGCTAAATCAGAGGACCAGAATATCGCAGACTCTTGTTGAGGGCTTTTTTACTTGTGCCAGAATCAATAATATCATTGTGCAGAAGTTAATATTTTGTTGATTATATTTGTGAAATTGTGTTATTGGGCGTGAGAAAGAGCACTGAATTTTTCTAGACATGGTAATTACTGACAATTTTTCTGAGCCAGGACAGTAGCGTTTATCCGTTTAGGCTGTGAAAGACAACAGGGAGCTTTAAACATATCAACAATTCACACCTAACTGTGTTGACCACCTGAGCTCTAACATAACATCATTGAATTTAATATGTAACTTGTGCTGTGAACTAGGGCTGGATATGAATTATTTGTATATTTTATATATTCTGAAGTACACAGTACAGGTTTTGGTACTTGTCTCATGAATTTTAAATTGTAAAAATGTAAAAGAAATGAACAAAAACAGCATTTGCATCAAGTTTGATTCTCTGTATTTTAGAGAACTGCTTTAAAACTGAAAATTGCTTTTGTTTGCATCATCATTTAGAAATGTTTTTTTGGGCCGAAAGTTCCTGTCTAGTATTTAATTTATTTAGTATTAAATTAAATGTATTCCTTTTACTGTTACATTTGTCCACATTATCAGTATTGATATTGTGAGCTAAAACTATTAAAAAAAAACAACAAAACCTTTAATTTATAGAAAGCTGAAATAAAACGATTAAGTTATACGATTAAGTAAAATATTAAGATTAGGTGAAAACATAAGCAAAAAAATAAATTAATTAATTAATAAAAAAAAAAAATATATATATATATATATATATATATATATATATATATATATATATATATATATATATATATATATATATATATATATATATATATATATATATATATATATAAAAAAACTTTATAAAATATATAAAACCATAATACATTTAATACAAATTTCAAATACATTTATATATTTTAGATTGAAATTATTCAAACTGAAATAAAATAAAGCTATTCTAAAATCTTACATGGCTAAACTATTCAAATGAAAATGTAAAAATTTGAAAATAAAACCTATTTAAAAGCTGTAAAAAGTAATTACTACTATAGTAGTGCATAATGATCAAAATTATGAAATATAATTAACTCTTTATTTTTTCTTAATTTAATTTTTTACACCCCCATTTTCTTTCTTTATTTTCTTTTTTTAAGGGTTATTTTAAATTTCCTTGGCAAAATTGGTTTGGTTGAAATTAAGATCACTTCACAGCAATTAATTGAAAAAATTCTAAATGTGTACAATGTTTATTATAGATTTATCACCAGCCCTTTTTTGACCATCTGTATGTATATATAATTTTTTTTTCCCCCCCTGTATTTTACAGAGACACACCATCAGCTCAGCCAAACCTCTGTCATCATTGCTGGACAAGAGGCCGAGCTACACGGACCTGAGCATGCCAGGTGGGCTGACGTTAGTCACACTTCCAATCTAACTCCTTGATCTTTTGGTCTTCCCTCACACCGGTCTGATCTAGTTATCCAGAGGCGAACTCCGAGTTAAAGGTCATGTGTAATCGTGCTCTACTGCTTCCCTCAGGCTTAACATTTGCAGTTAATGACCGCTGAGATTGTGTGCCAGTCCTTGAGAAGGAAGCAGGATATTTATTTTAGAGGAGCACAATTCCACACAAAGCCTGTTATTCTTTTTCATGATTGTGTGTGTGTGTGTTTTTTTATGTAATTCAATAGCAGACCACCTCCTTCGAACCTCACCTGTAACGCGGCCCAGCTGCGGCCTGCAGAGGGTGACAAACATAGACTCGACTAAGTCTATATCAGGTGCGTTCTGCTCCTACTACACTCAAATACAGTTGTTCAAAACGCCTGTTGCACGATTTCGCGACATCAAAGGAACAGTTGACATCAGAAATGAAAAATTGTTCAATTTAATCGCCCTCAGGCCAGGTGATATGTTGGAAAGTTTTTCCTGGAAGGCCTGAGAATGAATACGTTTTCAGCAAATTTGTATTTTTGGGTGAACCGTTCTTGATGATAATGCCCGTGTATTCTCTTCTCGTCAGTTTCTCGCAGAAGCAGTGAAGAGTTAAAGAGAGACTTGTCGGTAACGGACGCATCCACTCCATCGTCAATCATCACGCTAGGCTCGTCTTCTCCCCAGCTTTCTTTGTCGTCCAACTCCTCCTCCCCGACCGCCTCCGTCACTCCCACCACACGAGGACGTTTACGGTAAGCGGCGGACCTTCCTTGTTTTTCTGTTTGCCTCCGTCTCTTTTATGCTAATCTCTGCTCTGGCTCTTCTTTTGTTGACTTTCTAGAAGTCTCTTTCTCGCTGTCAGGTTTGCCAGATGTCTCTGTGTTTCACACTCTATCTCTCTGTCTCTGTCTGTTCGCTGCGGTGTTGACAGGTCAGTGTTTCGATAATGGATGTCACTCATTTGCCCGTCCTGAAACCTGACCGTGGGTCCACCGTGGCTTTTGAATAGGCCACTGGAGGAAGACAATTCATTCCGCACTTTCCTTTATTATCAGTGCATTTCCTTCTGGTCGTAGCATTGACTTTCTTGCTGGAAAAATCCAGCTAGAACCAACTTCTGACGCTAGCTGGTTTTAAGCGTTGACTGGTTGAAACTGTACATTTACTCACAGGGATTTCTGTTAAGTGTATTAAATAATATAGAACTTAATATAAAAAATGAATAACGCTACATTATTATATAATTAAAATCTATTTAGCATTGGAATTTTTAATTTTTCTTATTATAAAGTGTTTTTTTTTTTTTTTTTTTTTTTAACCAGGTTGTATATCAATGGGACACTGTCAGTTTGATAATTATTGCAATTTCTTTTTTTCTTTTTTTTTCTTTTTTTAATTGTGCTCTTAAGTGCAGTGAGTTGATTTTTCTACAGAAGAGAATTAGGGACAACCAATAATAATAATAAAAAAAATAAAAACATATCAAAATTAAATTTAGAGGGAAAAAATTTGCTTTCAAGAAAAAAAAAGTTGAAATAAAATGTTGAGAATAAACTTCAAGAAATCAATTTCATGACATTTCATAAAAGTCTGAGAATAAACACTTGTATCAGGTTCATTTCATCTCATTGGAGCTTGTCAAGCAATGTCTGCAGTTCTCAACATTTTATTTATTTTATTTAGAAACTTTTTTTTTTTCCTCTAACCTTAAGATGATTTTATTGTTTTTTTTTTTTTATTACTGCTTGTCCCTAATTCTCTTTTTTTCCTTTATATATGTACATGTGTATATATGTATATGCATATGTGCTTGTCCCTCATCTTTTTCCATACTTTTCTGTGTAGGTAAGATTTATTTTTACAAAACAAAATCGATGATCAATTTCTACAACTGTTACAGCGGCAGTGCCAGAAAGATTCTAAAGTTGGTGCATTTATCAAGTCAATGCAGCTTGGTAGAATTTCCGCTCAAAAAATGAAGGATAGTTTTTGCTGTTAAAGTTGAATCCAATACAAAGGAACTGTGTTGTTAAAGTGATTGATGTCTCTCCAGAGAGGAACGGAAGGACCCTCTCTCTGCGTTAGCCAGGGAATATGGAGGATCCAAGAGGAATGCTCTGCTCAGGTGGTGCCAGAAGAAGACTGAGGGTTATCAGGTACATATTGTTTTCTTGTTATTTTTGATTTAATAGTCATGTGCAATATATATTGATTATATAGAGAGAGAGAGAGAGATTCTGATAGATTTTGAGTCCTGTATTTTCTGTGTGCTCTCCACCTCATCTTGTTAAACAATAGAAACTTAAAATGTGTAAATTCAGTGTGCCGATTTCACAGTTATCAGCGTTCAGGTATTCTTGTTTGAGTGTGTTTGCATTTTAAACCGACCGTGACCGCGCGTAATGTGCAGATTCGTCTTCTATCGCAATTGCTCTTCTGCTATCAAGCGTATAATATGTTTACCATTGAAAGAGGGTTTTGGACCATGATGTTACCATGGTTTTCCTCAAGCCAGGAAGTGTGCTACGCTTCTCCTGCTCCGTGCCCCATGTCACGACCGGAAAACGTCTGAGCCAATCAGAGCATAGAACCCCTGTGGGCACAGATCGGTCGTTTTGAACACCCTTGTGATTTAAAGGTGTGTTTTTCCTTTTTCGTTTAGTTTCTGAAATGTGCAGTTTGGAGATTCCGTCTCGTTTTATCACATCCGTGCAAAATATATTCTTCCCACTTTCAGTCTTGGTAGTTCTTTTGTCATTTTGACACCACATTCCCATAACCCCACCGTCTCTGTCGCCTCTGTTCTTTCTGTATCTTTGTCTGTCTCTCAGTAAGTGTGCGTGTGATTGATGGCAGTGTCCACCAGTGGATAAAAGTCATTTTTCTCAGCAACTCTAATGTGTTCATTACAAGCGACCTGGCTTCACTTGGAGTGCACTTTTTGCAGCGAGCGGTCCTGTTTCTCTGTTTTCAATGTGATTAGCCTAATGCTCTCTCCCCTGGGCCTTCCTGTTTTTTTTGCACACAAGACCTCTTTTCATTAGCCTCTCGCTTTGAACACAGGCGCACAAAAGAGAGAGGACATGAGGAGCACGTCTCGGTGTCTTCGTAACCCTCTCTTCACACGGTTCTGTTGTGCTGATGTTTGTTTGTCTGCAGACAACATGGCTGGAGTTTGTGCAGTGAGTTGTAAGGGAGGGTTGTGGGCAGGTGAAGAACAAAATGACAGTGAATGGTGGTTAAAGAAACTAACTAACAAAACTAACTTTTTAAACTTCCTCAGTACTTGTTCCTGCTCTTACTGAATTTGTTAAATCAGTTCCTCTTATGTTCACACAGGTGATTTAGGAAGTAAGCAGATGTGTAGTTATGTCTGAATAATTTTTTTTATTTATAGACCATTTTGTCTTAAATATTGAAATGTAATATAAATTGTTTCGTATCAGTAAGTTTCCCGTGCTCACCAAGGCTGTGTTTATTTGATAATAATACATGTTTTACGTTATTGACATTTTATTTTATTATTATTATTATTATTATTATCTGTGATTGCCCCCAGAATGCTTAATAAAAGTTCAAAAGAAACCATTTTTTATATTATTTATTTTTTAAAAATGTATAAATTAAACGATTTAGAACCAAACGTGGTAGTAAAGACACATACTTTGAATTTTGATTCTTCTTAAGTTTCCTTGTTGAATAAATTTTTTTCTATTTATTTCTATTTTGTTTTCTATTTTTTCTATTTAAAAAAAAAAAAAAAAAAAAAGTCTTACTGACCCCACGCTTTTTAATGTCAGTGAACAATTTTTAAATTTGTTCTTAAAGTTGTTTTAAACTAATTATTTTATATTTATTATTAATTATATTATTAATTTTTTTTTATTAATAGTGGTACCCTTAACTGCTGTCGTTGCACATAATTCAACTAATGATGACTTTTTTGGTAAAACGTTACCACATTTTTGAGTTTTGCTTTTTTATTTATTTATTTTATCCAAACCTTTGGCTACTTGTCTTTGATATTGTTACATAATTACAATGCCATTAACACATCCTAATGTGTGGTTAAATGACCCTAATGCTTTTTGGGGACACTTGCTATGAAAAGCGCCGCCACAGTCAGTGGTCAGTGTGCTAGCACAGATCTCTTGATGAAAAACAGGGCATCATTATCAGTGTGAGACCGCTGCCTCTCCGTTCCCCGCTGCTGTGGCCCGCTCCGATGAGCTCATCACTTCCATCCACTCCACTCTCTGTGGGTTGCCACAAAGCTCTGCCAATTTACGCCGTCCCTTTGCACGTTTACACTGGCCTGCCACATCTGATAAAGGCTGTTACTCTTCCTTTCAGATCTTTTCGCCAGAGGAAGTCGGCGATAGTGCAATCTGAAAAGAGTGCTTTTGTTTCTTTTGGAAACTCTCGAATATAGATCAGAAGAATGGGTGAACAAATATCAGTTCCAGTAATTTGCCACCATACCACCTACGTATTTTATTCTGGATGCCAGGTATAACAAACAATGCAAATCTTGGCAGCAGAAAGAACAGATGCTTTTTTACAAGAAGCAAAAAAGCTGGGATCTTATATTCATCAAGGAAGCATTTATATGTTTAAAAAAATCTGCAGGTATCTTAAAATGACCTTCATTCATCTTACAACATTATTGATAAAGTTCGAGAGCTTTCTGAGTCTGATTTTATAAGACTGTGGTGGGTGAACCTCGGTGTCCGGGGGCACTGTAAAATAAATATGAAGAATAAAAGTAAAAAAAAAAATTTTCACAGGTATATTATTTTAACTTACTCTACAGTGGGGAAAATATACTTTTGGCCTGATTTCAACACTGGCAAGCAGAGCGTGAAATTAACATGTGGCCACATTTGCCTTTTTTTTTTTTTTTTTTTTTTTTTTTTTTTTTTTTTTTACCAAGCTAATGGTATTTTCATAATGGAATTTTAATGGAAACCATTTTAATTTCTGTGATAGTTTCTATCGGGCTTCTACACAGTCTACTTAATGAATAGGAAACACTGGAAAACTACGAGAATACTTTTTGTGTGCAAAGAAAATAAAAATAACATGTACTCTTGTGAGTGCACGTCGAAAACTGATAAACAAAGTATAAATTTGTTTCCAAAAAAAAAAAAAAATCATAATGACTCCACACTTTTGAACGGCAGTGTATATTTGCAAATGCAACATTTGACAATAAATATCTGGGAATTTGCGTTCGCTGGTATTAATGAACGCAAACCCTCTTTCCTGGTCATAACAAAACCATAAATGGCCCTCATTGAGTCAGATGGCTACTTCCGTGTATGGATTGAAGCATGTGTGAAGTAAGCCGATACAGATAAGCAAGGTTGTTGAACAAACACTTCAGCACGAGGCAAGATTGTCTGTAAGCGAATATGAAAAAGTAGGTGACCGCTGCTCTCAAAACATCCTGAAAATGGTAGTGCATGAGAAAATAGTTAGTTGTGCAACAGTGTACCCAGAATGCATCTCATCCAGTAGGTTCTAGGTAATGGAGAGCTTGTTTTTTTTAAACAGTTGTTACTTACAAACATTTCTGTCCCACATTTTAATGCATGCAAATCTAAATCTATTTATTTTCACATTTTCGGTGCTGATTATAAATAGAACATTGCATCATGTGTTCATGGTATGTTCCTTATCTCTGGCTGAAAGCACTAAATAGGCAAAATATTTACTAAGCAAACAGAGTAATGCTTGTGTGTAATGTAACGTATGTAGCAAGATAGGGTTTTTTTTTTTTTGGTCAACACACACTTTAAGTATCTCCAAATAAGATAGGCGCGCATGAACGTATGAAAAGCAACGTTTTGCGATGATCGTGTAAACGCTGAAAAAAGACATTGTTTCGGTCAAGTTTTACAGCTTGTGGCTCTTAACTGCAACCATAATGTCACAGAGACACGGCAAGATTCACCGCTTCATCAGTCTCTGTGAATCACCCACCCAATTCCCTCAGTTCATCTACTGAAATTGTAATTATTGATCTTTTTTTTTTTTTTTCTCCCTCCACACACACACACACACACACACACACAGAACATTGACATCACCAACTTCAGTAGCAGCTGGAATGATGGGCTCGCTTTTTGTGCCATACTTCACACCTATCTGCCGGCGCACATCCCCTACCACGAACTCAACAACCAGGACAAGGTCTGTACACTCACACACATAAGGCACAAAGTGGGATTCAGGTAAATTGGACTTTTTTTTTTTTTTTTTTTTTTTTTTTTGGCTGTAAACTTTTGGACCAGTTCACTCAGCGGTTCAGTATATATTTTGCATATAATTCTGAACATTTGTTGGCATCAGTTCTTCTTGCTTGTGTTTTACAGAGGCGAAATTTCACTTTGGCCTTCCAGGCAGCAGAAAGTGTGGGAATTAAGTCGACGCTGGTGAGTTTAACGTGAACTTCACGGCTAATTAATAAATACACCGTATTACAGTGCCTCAGAGCCTAATTAAAAAATTAATTCTTTCTTTCAAGCAAGGCTGCATTAAATGAATCAAAAGTGACAGTAAAGACATTTATAATGTCACAAAAAAACGTCGATTTCAGATAAATGCAGTTCGGTTGAGCTTTTTGTTAATCGAAGAATCCTCAACACAATGCATCACGGTTTCCATTAATATATGGAGCAAGATAACGGTTGATTTATAATAAATTTTATTAAGCAGGCAATCAGCATGTTAGAATGATATCATCATTTGATACTGAAAATATCTATATGTATTTATTTTACATACTAATTTATTTTCTTTTTTCCCAAATACAAAACAGATCATTTAAATTTTTTTGCATTTCACAAAAATAATATTTTTACTATATTTTAATCAAATAAATTTTGAGTCTTGATGAGCTACTTTTTTTTTTTTTTTTTATAACTTTCCTCCAAGTAGAGATTTTATTGATGCTTTTTATCTTTCCTTGAAATTCAGTTTATATATATATATATATATATATATATATATATATATATATATATATATATATATATATATATATATATATATATATATATATATATATATATATATATATATATATATATATATATATATATATATATATATATATATATATATATATATGTGTATATATATATATATATATATATATATATATATATGTATATATATATATTAGTCTCAGCATGATCCGTTGAATAAATCTGGATTTCCCTCAACATTAGTAGATTATTACTTAATTCTGCTTTCCACCCTGTTTGGAAATACTATTTGCAGCTGTAAAACATTTAATGCAACTAGCAATGACTTCACTTACTTCATATAACATCTCAAATTCAACATTCAGCTCTTCAATGCACTCCTTATTTATTTTTTTTTTAAAGAAAGTCCTTCCACTCTGTCACGCTGCATTCCATTACCATTTATTCTATAAATATTAGCTGATAAATCGTCTAATATAAACCTTTTATTGTTTCATTTTGTTGCAATGTTAAAACATCATATCATGTGGTTAAAGGCCAACGCACATCAGGAATGAACCAGCCCATTCAGATAGTATTACTGAGATAGTGTAGTAATATCACATTATTTAGCAGTTTGAGAAAATGTTGACTGCTTTAAAAAGAGGCCACGGTGTTTAATTCAGCACCTGTTATAAGTTGAATGCCTTCATAAATCTGTGTTTGCAGAAAGTCTTGACTTCTAGTCTTGGTATGACAGCTGTGATGTTTACTCTTTGTTCAACAAGCTTTAGCAAGAATCTTGTGTAACATGGCACACAACGCAATTTTTATTTTTTTTTCTGACCAATTGCTTTTGCCTTCCCACATCCGACTCATTCTCCCTGTCTGCCAGGACATTGGTGAAATGGTGCACACAGAAAGACCCGACTGGCAGAGTGTCATGACCTACGTGACGGCCATCTATAAGTATTTTGAGACCTGAGGATCTTCTTGAACGGCTGCAGCCGGTTCACGTTCCTTGCTGCGACCGAGATGCTACAAATTTCCCAGATGCCTTAGCTGCGAATGGGGGGGACTTACTCGCGCGACTTATTGCTTCCTCCAGTGTTTTCTGATGAAAAGTATAGCTGCTGAAAACAGGCCACGTCCTGCTGAGCTTCTCTGAACAGCAGTGCTCTTGAAGAGAAGCCGGAAGTCGGGATCATGAGCCGGCAACTTCCTTTGAGAACATTGCAACACTGTTTAAAGTGTATTGTGCCAACCGAGCAACAAAAACGAGTATCTTAATACGATTGCCTTTGATAGTTGTTTTATAGTTTTGTCATAAGTATGCCCTGTATTTGCCAGTAATGGTCTTAGATCATCAGTATTTATTCCAAAGAATGATGCCACAACAGGCTCCGGCCGCAAAAGCGCTGTTTCTGTGGTTTCTTTATCCCGAATAAGCTTAAATCTGTCTCTGACAGGGCTCTTTAAAAGGAATAGTTCACTTAACACTAAAAGTTTGCTTGCAGTTTACTCACCCTGCAGGCCATCCAAGATGCAAATGAGTTTGTTTCTTCATTAGAAAAGATTTGGAGAAATTTAGCATCAAATCACTTGCTCACCTTTGGATACACTGCAGTGCATGGGTGCCGTCAGAATGGATTTGTTTCAAAAAGTACTTGTTTCTTACAAGCATGCGTTGTTTTCACTTCACAAGATGTTCGTTAAAGGACTCCTTGTGGATTATTGTGATGTGTTTATCGGCTGTTCTGACGGCACCCATTCACTGCACTGAATCCATTGGCGAGCAAATGATGTGATGCTAAATTTTTCCAAATCTGTTTATCTATATCTTTGTTATCCTGGAGGTAATTGCATTTTTAGCAAATATAAATTTTTAGGTGAACTACTCCTTTAACATTCAACTTAGTTTTGTTGTTCTGAGAATGTTTTTTTTTTAATTTACATACACTAATCGAAAGCTAATTATAAGCCTAATACGGAATTTGTAACAAATGTTTAACCAGACAAATTATTATTTTTTTTTTCCCTCGGTGCTCATTCCAGCTCATCTTCCGTCACTGAAAATGCTGAATGACGTTTCTTTTCTGTTTTGAAATATCAGCACAAATGAAATGCATGGCTGCTTGTTTTCCGTTATATACCGTAGGATATTTTTCAGCATTTCAGGCCTTTTTGTCTACGCACTACTAATCCTTATTTGACACCTAAAGCCAGCTGGGTTCTGGAAGCTTGCTAAATCAGATTAAGTTTGTTTTATGGGTGTAAAAGCACAAATAAAAAAAAAAGGCTGAATGTGTATTCACTGATATGAAATGTGAAATTAGACGACTACAATCCATCCGCACTGTCAGCTCGTGGTTAACGCATGCATTGTACCTCTCCCATTATATACTGTAAGTCTGTCAAAGATAAGCCTCTGCACACAAAACCGAAGCCTTACGTGGAAAAGAAAAAGCCAATAGCGCAATTGATGTTTTAGATAAACTCGCTCTGCTGTTTTCAATGTACTGCTGTTTTAATATATTTGTTTTGTTCATTTGAGACTTATTTGAAGGGATCGAGTGGCTTGCAGCAGAATTATTCTGCTCTTCACAGCAGTTCAAAGTGAATTTTATGTTAAGGGCACGTCGTATAATTTATTCCATTTGAGCTACAGAGAGCTCCGTCGTGTTTTAAATGATAGATTTTGTTTGACAGTCCTCTGCGGTGTATCGGTTTGTTTATATGTGCAAATGTCATTGACACTGACATTGAATTACCTAGAAAAGGTCAGTAGTGACGAGGAGTATTTTTGTTTGGATCTTCTTGTGAGATGTAGGTTGTGACCTAATCGTGTAGGGTTTAATATGAAGTTTTTGATTTGAACCAAATCATGTCGTATCATACTGTGCTTTCCTTTACAACTTGCCATATTTCATGTTTGTATAAATCCTGGAATGCCTTTTTGACACTACGTATGCTTTGTTTCACGAAGAACGATTCCTAGAGCACTGTACAATATGTCAAGGGAGAGTTTTGTGAGAACTATATTTGTGTGAACAAATACAGTCTGATATTTTCACATGTGTTCGATGTGTTGGTTTTATGTGTGAATGGGTTTTGTTTTTTCATAATGATGGAAAATTTGCTGCTATCAGTGTTATTTATTTAATTTTTTTTTAACTAAAACTAAAATGATTCAAATATTAATAGGTTAAAAAAAACTTAAAGAAATGTCCCTTGGCAACTAAGTTAAATACTTTTATTAGAACGGGAATAAAAATTTATTTAAAGCTATATATAATATATGCATGAAAAACTAATAACTATTATTTAAAAAATAATAAATGAAGAAATTAAATAAATGCTTGATCTTTAAAAAAGTTTATTAGTAATATGCATTGCTAAGAACTTTATTTGCACAATTTTTTTTTTTTTTTACCCTCGAATTCCAGATTTGTTGTATTTCAGCCAAATATTGTCCTATGTCCGAACAAATCGTACATCGATGGAAAGATTGTTGATGATATATATATATATATATATATGATATATCTCAATTAAAAAATGACCCTTATGACTGGTTTTGTGGTCCAGGGTCACATATATATATATAAAAATAAAAGCTGATTTAAATTACAAGTAGCCTAAATACTACAATAGTATTTAAATAATAAAAAATGAACTCTGCCTGTAACACCCCTCTCAATTTATTTTCTTCCCTAATATCGCTCATGTTTATTTAAACACTGATATATTGATGTATTGACTTCTTCTTGGTCCTTGGGGTCATTCCTGGCATCTGTAAACAATTACTTTTACGGTAGACTACATAAATTCAGCACATTTCTGCTAGGATTGAGCAGATTTGTCCTTCTGGGCCCAAAATGATACTTTTGTGTTCAGACGCGATACAGCGCCATTGTTTTAAATGAACCTGGTAGCAGTTTAATCCAAGTGCACATGAGCATGAGTAATATCGTTTATTATTCTTTCTTTCTCCCTTTTTTTTTTTTATTTGAACCTTTCCTGTAAGTCGTGCATGGCGCTTCTGGGAAGAATCAGAAATGGAAAAAAGGAATCTAAACTACCCCTTCTCTTGTACGAGGAAAGAAAGAAGTGGGCCAGCCAGCCGAAAAGGTCTATTTAAACAGCTGCACTCAAGAACTTCCTCCTACTACTAAAATAACATTTCATTTTCACACCGATTGTGTCTGGCACTCTGAGGTTAGTGTCTATATTTGTGCCGAAGGCTTTCTGCATAAACAAGGCCGTAGTAAAAGGTGAGCGTGCTGGAGGCAGTGATTTGATTTACTGAAGGGCCACACAAAAAAAAAGTCTCGGGCTTATGTATTAGATCCAAAGCATTAAGAAATGTCATTGCAGTGTGTGCCGCGTGCTTTAATGAAGTCCTTGGTGGGTGGACCTCAGCCTCTGGTTTGCTGATTGCATACATTTATCTTCATGTGGCCCTGAGGTGAAGCAGGATGTTTCGGCGGTACGTGAGAAACCACACAACCTCACGGTACCCATCAAGTCTCTCACTTCCTTATTCTCACGTATACGTTTACATCACCCATTGTGCTTTCAACCTAGGGTTACTAAATTCCCCGGATGAAACGTAGTTCTTTATGTAGTATTATTGCTGTACACTTCTGATGGCTGTGTCCTTTTAAGTTATTCTATAGTTGGTCGTATCGGATCAAAAATATTAAAACAATATTCGATTATCTTCGCGATCACCTCAAAAGACTAAATTAAGACTTCAAAAAATCTCACATATCACATTCACTTAATTATTTTACTATTTACTATTTTGTATTCTTATTTTATTATTATATATTGTGTTATTATTATCGTTGTTGTTGTATAATACCAGTGGTAAGTGGATTCATTCATCCGTTCATTTATTCATTTTGACATTCATCTATTTTATAGGATAGCCTAGGCTATGTTTCTAGGTTATTTATTGTTATTTTATTTTTCCTTTATGTCTATTTTATTTATTCTTTGTTTTTCTTTGAGAGAGAAAGAGTTGGCGTTTTTTAAGGTTAACAAAAATGTCCTTAAATTTAAGACCACTACTTTGTTTTTTGTTTGTTTGTTTTTGTTTTCTTTTAAATAAATAGTAATTGTAATTTATTACTATAGTTATTTAAACAGGCCGTTATGTCTTTATTTATTTAGGCTATGTATGCTTTGTTTTCTGTTCATCCCATTTCTTTTCTTTTTTTTATTATTAAACTTATTTATTTATGATAGCGCACTGGCTAATCCATCTTAACTTTTATCGTAACTGCAAGCACCGTGAAGAATGACGGTGTGACAGCATGACGAAGAAGTTGCCACCCACAAGGGTCTTGTAGGGAGGGAAACGTGGTGTTTAATGTGCTTTGCATAGCTCGAATAGATCAAACCGAGAAAACCAATCAGACGCGTCTGTCTTTCGCTCACAGCGCAAACAGAAAGCGCGCGCACTTGTTCTCCGCGGAGCAGAGAGAAGCGGTGATTCACCCCGCCGTTTCCTTCACCAAACACGGGGCGATAAAAACGTGCGGGATGGTTTGGTCTGCACTCATGTCTTTGTATTCGGTTTCGCGGTTGGTCGTTCAGAGATGACAGAATGCCTTCGGAGACGCGTTCAACTCAGGTGCGCGTCGAAAACACGCCTGTAAGCAGCTGAAGTGAGTAACAGCACCGTTTTCACATTATAAACACTTAGTAAATATATACGTTTACTCGTAAAGTTGAACTTTGTCAGCCTTTTGTAACTTTGTGAGTTAGTAAGAGTGAGACTGTATTTTTTTTGCGCGTTCAAATGTATAAATTCATCGTTTTTATTAATTGATGTCACTATTTTGCTGACCTTTTCTGATTTTACTCTATATTTGTTACAGTGGTCATAAGTAGTTCACGTGACAAGCAGTCACAGCGGTCTCCAGAAATGTGACATATTCATGTGATGTAATAGCATACTTCCATCTGAACACAATTTTAAGATGTTTTCTCATTTTATTTCATAAAAAAGCATTATGCTATTCATGCACTTGTATGATCTACTTTTATCGATGAAAACAGCGTATTATATATATATATATATATATATATATATATATATATATATATATATATATATATATAATTGTTTAATTTATATATAAATTATTTGTAAGTTTGTAACACCTTATATTATAGATAAATACAATTCCTAAAGATTTTAATTCATATTTAAATATTTCATAAAAGGCTACTATAAAATCCACATACAGAATGATAGAGAAAACTGATGTAATTTGCAAGCCAGCCTATATAAAGCATCTTTGTTTGTTGTTTGCCAATAAATGCAAAGTTGTTAAGCGAGTAATAACCACTTTATTATGTGCTAGGTATGGTTGGCTGAATTGTCACAAAATTGAATTGTCACTCATGTTTCTCTGTTGCGTAATTTTCCAACATTCTTCTGAAAGTGTCACATTTTTCTTAAGAAAATGTTTTTTTTTAATCAGCACTGTTTTCGTCTACCCTGTGATGTTATTGAAATGCGATGTAGTTACCTGGAAACATGCATCGTGACTATAATAGAGTTACATTACGTTTAGCAAGATAACTGTTAAGCATGCTTTTTGAATGACAGATAGGCATGCAGTACATGCTTATCATAGTCCCCAAACCCTAAGCGTCATTTCCTCTCAGAACATGCTCGCTGAGCAGCTGTCAGATACAGTATTTCTGCTCTCCCACCCTTTTTTTTTTTAAATACAGACGTGCATGATGTGACTAGTGAGAGACTTTGTATATGCTTTTTAGTCTGGAAATCATATAGTTATAGAAATACCTGTAGTACCTCATAATGGTTTAACCGGTGATGGAAAGTACCCTGTCACAGGAAGTATTTTTTAAACCGATGCATGCTAATGCAAAAGTTGTTAAAACCAACATGCCAAACCTGTGCTTCGGAAACAGTTTGTCATTATATCACTTGAGGGAGTCAACAGCCATACAAAAGTCATGCTGTGCTATAAAAAGCAAACAGTAACACTAAAGCAAAGAGTGACTATGACTTTAATCATCACATTTTTTTGTGCCTGATCAAACAGACTGGAGCTAAAAGATAACAAATATCTAAAAAAAAAAAAAGATAATGTGGTCTACCATGGTAGGCATGCTGCAGTCAATTTATTCTAGATAGGTCTACACAAAACCACAATAAATGACCCTAAAGAGTCAGCGGATTACAAGACTGATTTAATTACACATACAAACAGAATTTTTTAGATGATTCGGGTTTTTTTGTGGTTGTTGTTTGTTTTTTGTTTGTCAAACCTGAACAGTTCAGTCTGAGCATTATCAAATGCTAAAAAAAGTAGAGATGAAACGTACACTATTGTGTAAGTAAACACGTTTAAAATTTCACAAAATAAGTAAAAAAAAAGGAAATGCTTCTAAAGCATTAAATCCGCATTTTTCTGAAGGATCGTATGACACTGAAAAAATAACTGAAAATTCAGCTTTGTCATCACAGGAAAAAATGTTTTTTAAATGTAAAATTATTTTTATTGTATTTTAAATCAAATAAATGCCTCGGTGAGCATAAGAGACAGTTTCAACAACAAAGAAGAAACTGATCCGTTTCATGTAAAAAGTGAAAGTCAGTGAAACATGCAAGCAGAATCACATGAATGGGTACAAAAGAATACTTGTTCACAATTCTAAGTCAATCATAGCAAAGGCTTTGCGAAGTTCAACTGTACACATCCTAGAAACCAGTGAAGGAAGTGCTGGCCCTGGTCTTGTGATAAATAGCAGGCATGCACAAATATTTCATTAGTATTTGTGGTGTTTTTCTTAAAATAAAAGCTTTTTGTTGGATTTTGATTGTCTTTTGATGGAGACCTCCTGTTAGGGAGATAAACTGCTTTTGTGGCCCACAATCTTTTATTGTGCAATATGATTGTTTTTTGTTGTGTGCATGTGTGTTTGTGTATTTACATGTGTATTTAATCAAATGTTATGTGTTTGCAGAAATATTATTTGTAGTTTGCATGTTTTGATAAGAGGTCAAAGGCTCCTAGACTGTGTCTTTTATTGTGGAATATGATTTTTTTTCTCCAGGGTAAGAAGTCCCAGTGAAGGTTTTCCAGAACTGCTTCATATGCAGTCCAGTAGCTGTTTCCTTTAAGACTTTCAATGAAAGACTGAGCTGGACCTAAGGGACACGCTGGTGATCGGGTAAATCACGATTTACAGACGGCTGCCTCCACTGACCCTGCAGTCAACTCAGTGACCTCCAGAGTGGGTTAGCAGCTGATACCAGGTTATTTCTATCCCCTCTTTCCATTAAAACGAGATATCATTCATTCAAGAGGAATGGTGGGATTGGCTAGTCCTCACACCTATTGCCTGAGCCATTGAGTGACAGAGAGAAGTCCCACCGAGCAATTATCGGGGAGCACAACTATGTGTGTCTCTGAGGATGTCCTTTCACACCGGTTGATGGCACCATGTCTTCGCTCGTCTACATTGTTCTTGAGCTCCTGATTGCGGTTTTGGCCGTGGCGGGGAATGTTCTGGTGTGCTGGGCCGTCTGTCTCAACAGTAACCTCCAGAGCATCACAAACTTCTTTGTGGTGTCGCTGGCTGTGGCGGACATCGCGGTGGGACTCCTGGCCATCCCATTCGCCGTCACCATCAGCACGGGCTTCTGTAGCCATTTTCATGGGTGCCTTTTCATTGCCTGCTTCGTGCTGGTCCTCACGCAGAGCTCCATCTTCAGTTTGTTGGCCATTGCTGTGGATCGGTACATCGCCATCAAGATCCCATTGAGGTGAGTGAATGGTCCTGTTGTGAGTTTCAGGTAACAGTTGAAGGCTTGCTTTTGTTAAGAAGATTACTGATCACATGATTGCTTGAACTTACAGTCGCCTCATAGCAGGAACATAAAGATATAATTTCCTTTATTTGCATTAGTAGAACATTCGCAATTGGTTATAATTAATGGTAAATACTTATCAAAACTTGTATTAAAGATCAAACAGTTCAAATGATAGCAGAAACACTTTTTGAATACAGTTTTAATATTATCTGGTGCTGCAGAATTTACACTAAACGCAAAACATAAATAGTTGAAAAGTCAAAATGCAAAGTACAGTATATGTTTTGACCCCATTGGCCTTCAATGCATGGAAAAAATTGTTCAAAAAATCTAGTTTCACGCTTCGCAGAAGAAATATCAAATTGTCCCATTGTCTATATTCATGTGTTTGTGTGTGTTTACATGTGTATTTAGTCAGATATTTTTTTTGTTTGCAGAAATATTATTACCTAATCTGTATTTATTTTGTAGGTTAAAGGCTCCTAGTCTGTGTGACTCCCTCTGCCTTTCTCTTGATATTGAGTTGATAATGAGCACAACATGAACTGCAATTCCCTAAGATACATGTAATTTTCCCTTCAATCACTCTTTCTCTCTTTTCACTTGCTAGCAGTGAGGGGATTCTTTCAGTAAATAGGAGTCATGCAGCTTCACACTGTTGACTAATGTTTTAGGAGTAGCTCCTTTCAGAAGAGTCAAATCAATAATCAATACTACTTAATTTGGCACCATGCTGTTATACAGTGACATACAAAGAAGCAAGAAAACTATCTATCTGTCTATCTGTCTGTCTGTTTGTCTATCTTGTTACAAACCGTTTAAATCCGTCTTAATTTGACTTGGGTCCATCTTTTAGTCTAAGCCTAGAGAATTTTTAGCCATTATATTGTCCGTTTGTTGTAAATCATGGGTCTGATACCTTAAAAAAATAACTGCTCACCTCTGCATAATAAGCTGCACGATTTGTGCTGTCATTCATTGTCTTTAGCACAAATATTGTGGGAGTTTAATACTTAGTTTTGTTTTTGGTTTTTTTACCAAGTATGTAGTGTAGTATATGCACTCTTTACTTAGTGATACAATACACAACAGAAAAGCTATACTTACTGCTAATTATATGTCAGTCCAGTTGATATTTATCAAAAAAAGCTTCTTTAAACATAATTAACTTAAGATGTAAAGGCAACCAGTGTAGAGTCTTTAATGTGGGACATTTTGCATTAATGGTTATTCTTAAATGCTCTGGCGCAGCAGCTCTCAGGCACACTTTTCAGTAGCTGTGATGTGTGGGACTTTGCCACCCGCAAGGATACAGGGTGTGATGCACATTTTTGCTCATGGTGTAGATTGAGCCGCTCGAAGCATTGTAAGAGAACAGCAGTGACAGCAAAAGCCCCGGCAGGTGTTGATTACATAAGGTCTGCCGGTTTCCAGTCTCTGTGGGCGTGTGAATGAGGTACCAGTAGTACTGGAGCCCTGTAAGTCCTCTGGGTTTAATGAAGCAGGCCCTGTTGTTCTCGATGGGGCTGATATAAGCCCAAGGATTTTTGAAACAATTGACATTTGACCACCGTTTCCAACTGTTGCCCTTGGCAAAGAAAACATGTAGCAGGGCTGTCTGCATGATGGGATGTTTGAAATGCAAAACCGCCGTGCAATTTTCACAGCTGTATTCCAATGCTTAAACAGTTGCAAATTAGCTGTCATTTATTATAGTAACGTGTAGTTGTAATAATCCTGAATGAATGGCTTTTTTAGAGATTAAAAAACAAACAGCACAACCAATGTTGTCTGTCTCCTGAATTAGTAACTTTTAGTACCCGGTACTTTTTAGTGAATCGAAAGCATAAAGTCACAATCTCATGCAGCTTAAGAGTTAAAGAAGTGGCAGTTACATCAGTAATTACTGACTGTTTGTTCTTATGACAATGTGAAGCTAAATTATGAATATGAATGAAATACATTACAACAGTTTTGTTTGTTTTTTGTAATGTTCTTAAATAGTTAAGGCCAAATAATAATTAGATCGATTTTTTGCCTACTCTAAAAAGTTTTTAATCTTTTCCAGCTGAAAAGCCCTGATTTAATTGAACCGTTTAATTCTTCTCATGGTTTTCTAATTATATCACTGAAATGATTAAGGTTAACTCGTACAGAAACAAAGGCTGCAAGTATTATTTTAAGAATATCACAATACAGGTGAAATATATGCTTCTAATTAGCACATATCCTGGTATTTTGCACTTTGGCAACAATTACCAAAGCTTAACACCAAAACAATGAACATTTCCCTGGAGCAAAGTCATTGCATGCATGTGTGGATTTGGGAAAACAGCACAGTATTCACATTCTGTGTGCCCACAAACAATACATCCCATGCCAGGATGGACTTCAGGAAACATCAACATATTGTTTGAGAAAGATAGAGTTGTAATATGTGACCAGACTTTGCATGTATATCACTATATAGCGCTCCATAGCATAATTCCTACAATAATTGCTGTCTCACGCCTGTTTTTGTTTTCTCTTGCTAAGGTACAACGGCCTTGTCACAGGCCGAAGAGCCAAAGGCATCATTGCGATATGCTGGATACTTTCAGTGGTCATCGGTTTGACCCCCATGCTAGGCTGGAACAGTCAAATCGCCGCAAGCAACAACAGCTCTTGCCCTCAAGGTATGACGGAGTGCCTGTTCGAAAAGGTGGTCACTATGGGTTACATGGTTTACTTCAACTTTTTCGGCTGCGTCTTGATTCCACTACTTGTCATGCTGGCCATCTATGCACGGATCTTCATGGCGGCCCGCCGCCAGCTCAGACAGATGGAGCAGAAACTAGTACACTTGCAAGGACACGACCACAGGGAGGGATCATCATCCCGGTCCACTCTGCAAAGGGAAGTCCACGCGGCCAAATCTCTGGCTATCATCGTGGGCCTCTTTGCTGTATGTTGGCTCCCTTTGCATATTATTAACTGCTTCACACTGTTCTGTCCACTTTGTACTCGACCTCAGGACTGGGTCATGTACCTGGCCATAATGCTTTCACATGCTAATTCAGTAGTGAACCCGTTTATATACGCCTACCGAATACGGGATTTCAGACACACTTTCCGAAGGATCATCCGACAGCACTTCCTGTGGCATGAAAACAGACTGGTCACTGGTAACAGCAACGGAGGCATGGCTGCTTCTTCAGCTACGGTCAGTGTGATTGAGACTTCTTGTACAGTGTCTAATGGCTATGTGTTGGATGCCAATCCCATTCCTGGCATGGTTTGCTGTGACAAATTTGCAAAGCAAATGCCACCAAAAAACAAGCCTCAAACGGAATTCCAAGACCTAGGATACAGTTTAAATGGAACTTTGGAGCATTCCTTTCCCGCCAATTCGGCTAAGATTTTCTCATTACATACCGGGGAGGAAGTTCCCTCCATCAGGGACCATGTAGAAATCATGACTGTAAAAGACTGCAGCGCTATTACTAACGTACATGTCAGATGTTTGGTGCCCATAAGGACAAGCAACTCATCCGATCTTGCAGAAGTGTCATGACGCGCACTTCAAGAGTTTTTCCTCAGAAAATACCTGAATGAAGCTTGTTTGAGTCTTCACGAAGCTATCACTGATCTGTATTGCTAGTGAGTGTGATTTCACTTACAGTGCTATCGAGGGTCAGGAAAGATAAAACTATGTGAGGATCACATAACTCCTGTGGGAACCCTCACTACACAAATTCCACGAATTCCTACTCGTCTTTACAGTCAAACGGCCCTGATGGTGTTTCCAGAACTTGTTTGCTGACATTGTTGAGCATTTCCAAAGCTTATATGTTTCCTAGGAGCTTTATTAAAAGAGCATTGTTTCCTGGTCAAAGTGGGAGAGGCATTATGGATTAAATCAATATTCCGGGGAATTCAGCTAAATCTGTTATGACCGTGCCATAAAATACCTTGATGTGTGGAACATTTTAAAGAGGTTTCATCTTTCTGTTCTTTTTTAGTAGGTGTTTGTCCAAACTGAGAACATGTACAGTCCATGCAACTGCCAGAGCCTCTGTAGTGTTTTAAAACATAGGTCTGCAAGATTTTGGGAACAAAGTCATATTGCAATTTTTCTGATTTAAAATGCATTTTTAATTAAAAAAAACTCCTATGCTATGCTTGTTTGTAGGGTTGCAAAATTTGGCCAAAAATGTGAGATTACGTATCAGTATGACTATATAATAATAATAATAAATGCATGTTATGAATTACCTAAAATGGAGTTTTCTGCATTTGCTGTCAACCACCGGATCATGAGCTATTTGCGCGTAAAAGGACACAGTTGAATGCTTCACTCTGAAACTATACATGCAGCGTATTTGTATTTAATATATGTGTTTAATAAAATCGTAGCCTTTGCGATTTGATAATCGTACATTTTGCAATTTCATTTTGTTTCATGCAGCCCTATTAAAACATGACCAAACTGAATAATGTACTGATTGTAAGCATGTGCTAATATTTCAAGAAATGTACTAAATAAAACAAAGCTATACTGACTTTTGCCTAAATAGAATTTATGAATAGTGATATGCTTGATTAAAAATCACATGCAGACATCAATTATTCATTAAATTAATGTCAATAAACGGCTGGATTAAGCCATAAACTGTGTGCGACGTCAAGTGGACTGAGTAAAGTGGACTTTGATTCTCATTATAATGATCAAATTATACGAGTATAAACAAGTAGCATGTCAAATGAGCAATCATGTGTAGATTTAGATTTATTTACAACACAACATAATGATTAGGGATCATAAAATTGAGAATGTAGGACAGTTCTGTTTAATCTCCTCTTCTGACACGCATGCATACGAGCGCAACCGTGGACTCCGACACAGACCAGCAGCTATGATTGTATTTACAGAGAGACTGCTGACGCCAACAGCCGGCCTAATGCAGGGGAAATCAAATGAAGGGGCATTTGATGATCCCTTAAACTGGACCATTACTCTTTCTTTTTCCTCATTAAAAAGCTCTAGAGTGGGAAAAACCTGCACTGTGTACAGGATGCATGTATTTGACAAGTGGGACATTTCTGTATGTGTAACTCTCCGTTTATAGAAACAGCGAGACCATTCATAAAAATGGAACATGCGAGCTAGACTTCTGAGAAAATGTTTTTGTTTTTTATATCCTTGATCAATATTGCCTCTATATATTGTATCTCTTTGTCACATATAGCTTCATATATATTATTTAATATTGATACATATAGATATATTATGTTTAATATATTGACAGAAAGCAGTTATTTTTTAAATGTGTTGCTTATAAAATAAACGTAACAATCAAAATAATTGTATTATTGATTATTGTTTTTATTATTATTATGGCAACTACACCAGATTACATATAATTATAATCATTACACCAATAAAAAGGAAAGAAATAGAAGCTCTTTCCTTTGCTCAAAAGATGATGGTAATGTGTCCAGCACTTCCAGTGGTTTGTTGATTCTAGCTGAGAATGTCAGTCAGCGTGGTTTGATTTTTTGTTGAGAGCACCATTTTTTAATGAGACAGATGTTCTTTACAAAAACGAATCTCTGGGCTTACGCAGTAATTTATCTCCTTCCATCATGAATGCTTGTAGTGTAAATCAGTTGGGAGTGAAGCTAACAGACTGTCAGCTTGTCACATAGATCAGCAGCAGCTGGCAGGTTCATTCTGCTGCTAAAATGAGCTTTGAAGACATTGCTGAGAGTTACTGTGTAATCAACAGACACATCCCCACCCGTTCCACTATGTCACTGTTTGTAATTGGTTGAATTGACTTTTTTTTCTCTCTCTCTTTTGTGGATTCGATGCAGGTGAAATTCTTCAGAATGTCGGGTTCAATCTCATAAGGGCAATTTCAGGTCACAGAAAGAGACTGTTGATACTGTTTGATAATGTTTTTAAGGAAAATAATTTCATTTTCTTTTATTATATGTTTATATAACATATTGTAACATCTGAAACAAAATAAATACTAGTAGGTTAAATACCGGCATGGGCAGGTACGTTTATAGGACTTTGCTGTTTACGTGGTATATTAAATAAAAGCTATCTCCGACCACCATTTCAGTCCAATATTAGTTTTTCCACTTCCCTTAATTTTGGGAAAACAGGAACCTTCAATTAATAAACAGAAATGGCAGACGTAATCTACTTCCTGTCTTGGCTCGTCACTTCAGCCCATTTTGAACAGGTCTCTTGTTCTGTCATGATTTACAGACAAAGAGGAAAAGACTATTGCTAAGAATAGATACAGAATCAGTCCATCAAGCACAGGATGACAGAACAAATTTAGAACGTATAGCCTATTGCTGCCTTGCACAATGTCTCAGACAAGAGCAATGAATCTTTGATGCCAAAAGCAGACAAATTACTTCTCAAAGCAAATTTAACAATTTATTGTTTAATATGTGGCATAGCCTACTGTATGATATAAAATCATTCACGAACACTGTGTCAAATATGTATTTCGTGCAAAGAAATAAAGATTGTATGCAGAAATAAATGCTTACTGTACTTAATGTAACACACTGACAAAGACTGGTGATTTTGTAAAACTTGACGTTTAATTAAAAGATTAAATTGAATGACATTGTTTGGGGTAATATCCACAATTCAATACTGCCCTCTTGTGTAATTCGGAGGTGTCTGACTCTCGTTTACGTTGACCTGAATTTTACTTAGTAGTAGGACTTCAACTCCCAAAATACAACTGGGTTTCAGGAAAGGGCGGGGCTTCTGCTTTCAGTTGCATTGTGGGAGCGGGAAAACGCCGCAAATACTCACGTTGCTCAGCCGTGAGGTCTTCTACGGAGTTGTTACAGATACAAGGTATTTTAATGTTTTATGAAACAAATCTAATATTTGTAGTCAACCATTTTGTCTTTTACTAAAGTATACGGGTCGTGCTGTTCTGTGCTTTAGCGGAATAACCTCCATTCCGGACATTCATTGTTTCCTTGGCTTTTGTGTTCGACTCGTTTGAGAGCGATATAGATATTCATGTATATAAGTTAGTTTAGTTACTTAAATCAGTGTACGGTAACTGCATTTTATACCAAAAACGGAATGTTTTTCACGATTTTTTTGTGCGTGGATATGCAATGTGCACCGAACATGATTCCTGAACGAGTGATTCTTGTGAGCCGATTCGTTTCATTGAAAATAAAGCGGAACCAGTGTAATCCGATTCCCGTACCGTTCTAATGAATCGATTCTTTTTCAGTGACTTACGCTTAAGAAACAATATTCTCTCTGAATTTTAATTCTGAGTATTGCTTCCGTAATGTGTGACTAGAGACTATTCTAAACTTGGTGTTAATTATTATTGTTTTTGTCTTCAGGTTAAAACATGTCTATTGGTGTTCCCATCAAAGTCCTGCATGAAGCAGAGGGTCACATTGTGACCTGCGAGACAAACACGGGTGAGGTGTACAGAGGCAAACTGATTGAAGCAGAGGATAACATGAACTGCCAGGTACTGCTGAATCACAATTCATTCTTGATGTATTGTGTGCACGTCATCCAAACGTTCACTTTAATCTTAAGTATACATTTGCAGGAATAATGAAACTAATGTGGCTTATGTTTTATTCAAATCAGATGTCCAACATTACAGTGACCTATCGAGATGGCCGAGTGTCCCAGCTGGAGCAGGTGTACATTCGTGGCAGCAAAATCCGCTTCCTCATTCTGCCTGACATGTTGAAAAACGCCCCCATGTTGAAGAGCATGAAAAACAAAAACCAAGGTGCAGGAGCTGGAAGAGGCAAAGCTGCTATTCTCAAGGCTCAAGGTTGGACCTTTTATGGCGTCTTTGATTTCATTACAATAACTGCAGTTATGCTGTGGTTTGTTTTGTTTTTTTTGAGTGGTTGCAATGACATGCTTTTTAGACCTTATTTGTGTTGCCCAAATTATTTTGTTGGGAGCATCTAGCACATTTTATTGCTGTTAACAATTGAAGCAATTGCTTTTAAATATATATGTAAATACTAAATGAAAGATCGATGATAACGTTCATTTAAATGTCCTTGTTTATCGTTGTTTGATCGCGTGGCTGAACCAAGTTAATGCTTTTCATGGGAAACTCATAAGATGAAACCACTAACTGTTTGTCTTTCCTTTGCAGTCGCAGCGAGGGGCCGAGGTCGAGGAGGGCCAGGAGGAAGGGGAAATATTTTCCAGAAAAGACGATAATGTGAATCCGGTTTCAATCAGTCATTTTGTACAGGTGGTTTTTTTTTTGAAGAAGAAGAAATTGTGCTTTTTCGTTTTGGTAAAATTGGTGATCTTGTAGTTGTTAATTTTGCAGCAGTTATTTTCACTTTTCTCATATAATAAAGTTGTCTGTTTTATAAATGACGCTAAACCTCATTGCATTTTTGTAACGAACATCTAAACAGCTCAACTTTTTTATTTTGGTCAGACTCGGGTAAGAGAAAATCGAAATGAAGACATTTGACTTTTTCTTTTTTTATACTTTTGTAAAAGTATTGTTTGCAGTATTTGACTGCAAACAATTTAGCGAAAACGGTTTTCTGAATGTGTTCGGCTTCAAGCATATTTTTATTTTTTTGAATAGAATCTTGTTTATCTGCTGGTAGTGCAAAGTGTTATTTGCAGCAAGAAAGTGTGCTCTGGCTGTTTTAAAGTTTAAAGTAAGTTTTATATTTTATAAAATCATCAGTCATCTATGAAAGTGCAGCCCTGAGTGGAATTGTATTGGCATTGTAAAAATGGGGATTTACACGAAATTGCAAGAATCAAATGTTATTTATTACGTGATTTAGTGTCAAAATGCAGTTGAGTAACGGTGCAGGCGTTAGAGAGAAGCACAGCGATGAAGTTCAATTAATCAAGCTAATAAGCCCCGGTTGTCCGTTCAGCATCAGGCGCAGTTCCCCGTGCGGCCGTTAGATGTCGCCACTCCTCTCACATTCACTCACAGCAGAAGCACCTCCGTCCCCCGCTGCCTCGCACATCATACCATATCATAAACCGCTACCATTACTGCCAGCGAGCTAACAACATACCCTTCAAAAACAGGATCTTACAAACGGCCGAGGTAAGGAAACGACACTGAACCGACGACCCCCGTTTTACCTTCACAGGACGACATGCGTTAACGTGCGTGATCACAATGATTTTTTTTTATTAATCCTCGGCTGGATTTTCCAAACATCTGTTTCGTAAGAGATGCGTTAGCCAGCTTTAGCAAAATAACAGCCAGCCTTAAAATTGTTCTCCAAACGGAAACTGCACGTCGAGCCGGCGTCGGTGTTTACATGAAGCTTTTTGCTGATAATACGCGTGAAATTGCGTTGCATGGCAATCGTGAAGCAGGAGTGATCAAAGCCTATACGCGCATAATATTCACACAAGATCAGTTTGTTATTGGGAAGTTGGGTTATGCTGAGAAATGGGAGCATTTTTAATTTCGTTAAGGTGGTTTAAAGTACAATTTCTAAACGTTCAGTAAGTCAACGTGTCAGATTTATTGTGAGATTTATTGTAATTTATGCTGTTGGAGGATTGATGGTAAAACAGGGGTGACAGTCTTAAGTTCATATTGCAAGGTAAGATTTAACTGCTAACAAAAGTAACAAAAAGACAAGAAAAAAAACGAGATTGTACGTCGTCTTGCTTTTATGTGATAAATCATGCTAGCAGACATAGCGGGTAATTTTGTATATACTATGCTTTCGTGTATTTTCTATTTTATGCAGTGTTTGCTAATATTATAAACATTACTCTAATATATAGCGAGATGTTGGACAGACATGAGTGGTAAAAAAAAATACTCCTGTTTATGGAGAAGGAAAAAAGCCTGACAGAAAGTTACTGGTTTTGTTTATGTGTTTAAAGATGGCAGCGTTTATTGAACGTTAAAGTCATTTTTCCCACATGTGTATTTGAGAGACAAAAATGGCATCTGTTTTGTAGAATGACCCAGTTACCAAAGAATTCAGCATCCTTAATTCATTTTCACCCTGTTTGTTTGACAGTTGACAAGTGAAACCCGTAAAATCTCTGGCTGCGTATCAACATCTTTATTGAGCTGCCAGCCTAGACAGTGTTTTCGGGCTTCAAAGGGCCATGCAAAAGGTTCACTTATCCAAAAATACTGTCTAAGTTTTGACAGCTATTGTGTGATATTTTAATCCATATGGGTAAAATGAAAGTAAAAAAATATGCGTACAAGTGCATTAGATGTCGGTTTGCAAGTGGTATTTGGTATCCAGTGACTTGTGTTTTCATGTTGCTTGGGTCTAAAATAGTTGGTCTTGTTTAGAGAGAGTGGCAAAAGATGGTCTCTGGAGAGCTTTTCCCTGTGGAATGAGCCATTCAGGTATGATTTGAAATCTAGCTGTGGGTGAGTTGTTTATTTATTTTTCAGATGTCATGTGTTCGTATTTGTGATTCGGGTTGGCGTAATTGCGTTTCATTTATCCGTTTATTGAATGTGATCAGATGCAACTAACAGCTGACGCAATGGCGTGGCAAATATCCACCGACGTTTTTAAACTGCTTTCAAATTCATTAAAACATAGTACGAGAGAAAATTATTTCACAGTTTGTCAAAAAAAAGTGTTTTCAGTAATGCACTTGCACTTGAGTCTATGCTACAGGGGATTGCATTGGGATAAATTAAAAAAGACTTGATAATTCAGATCAGTAGGGTTCATTTAGGTATAGAAATGTGAGCTGCCTTGTCCTTTTACTTCCATTGAAAAGGCCTCAATCCACTCATGGCAAAGTACTTAATAAAAACACGAAATACAGTGCCATTGGTGCTTTCAATTAGAATTACAACTTCAGCCTGACCTTGACGGGCTGAACAGAAGAAGCCCAGAAGGCACTGAAGAAACGTTTTGATTTCCCCAAGAGCCCTTTAGTGAACGGTTCTTAAACTAACCATTTTTTCCTAGTGTGAATAACATTTTAATAATCTAAAGAACTTACTGTAGAACGAAATGGGCTCATGGATGTTAAACGGTCTTCAGATGGGTCATTGGATTTCCATTTTCCACAAGTTGAGACGATTCTTTAGGGTCTTAATGAAAAGTCTGTAACATACTTAGGTTAAAATTTCTCAGTGGTAGAGTACCTTATAAGCCATTACCTTTACCTTATAAGTTTTTACCTTATAGGTCATAAATAGCTCTGTTCAGCCATTTTGGTGCATGTCCCTTTAAATGCTAATGCGCTCAGATTTTTGAATTCAAACCGCTTCAGGTTTGAATTTCTGAAACAAACTTAGTTTTGGCCAAAAAATTTTTCGAAATGGAGTCACACAGTTATTTGATTTCACTGTATAATGGGGGTACTATGCTAAAGCCAAATTCATTGTCAGTGGAGATTGACAGCACCCTGCAGATGGTGTTGAGAGAGAACTCGTTTTGAGCCACAAACTTTTCTAGTGGTTGATATGGGTCCTGCAAAAACAAAGACATTCTGCCCCAGAACACACATTTCAGAGTAGAATTACTAAAGAAACAGATATGTAAACATAACATGTTTCCTAAATATCTACAAACATATTTTGTGACTTAAGAGTCAAAAACGTACATACAGCACTTTTAAAGTGTTAGGTACAACATGCTAGGTTAGCACTAAGTCAGTGTGTATATTATTCCTGCTTCCTCTTGTTCACAGATTAGTACTTTGGTTTTTCCCTGTTAAAGCTAATGTTTCGAAGAATGCTGAACACTCCAGATGGTCCCGTACGGACAATCCTCTGAGGACCCCTTTCCCTGTGGATGCCCTGTGCTTCTCACCGTAATAAAGACAGCTAGAGAGTGAAAAGTCATCCGGTGTAAGGCTGCATCTGTTCTAAGGAAAAATCGGTATCTTGCTTAAGGTTCATCTTGGGTAAGGGCTTGACTGAAAGCCCTGGATGTTTTTTATGCGTTAGATGTTGTCTTTTGTGGAAACTCTTTAATGTAGACCCCGTTTGTTATACATGTGGTCCTTGGGGGCGGTTCCAAGGACTGTTTGCTTGTGAGTCTGAGTCTCCATAACAAATGAGGTTTGGTAGGTTGGGCACGTGAAGGAGAAACACTCGCTTTGCAATCCATCAAAGATCGAAGTAGGTCACCGAAGAATGTGGAAACTGCTCTCAGATTAAAATAGCTCAGCCTACCATTGCAGTTAGGCCACATCAAGCCCTCATCTACCATGAATTTCCTGTTCTTAAAAAGAGGATGTGATGTTTTTAGATGCTTGCAAGGTACCTGTAACACTGCCATGTGAGTTTCAGTTGCCTGACGCTCGGACTGGATAATGACACATCAATCCCTTTGACTTTCTGCACACTTTCATCATTCCCCTCATCAGCACCTGAGCTGACAAATGGGTCGGACATGCCTGGCTGCTCTGTGCTCAGCTGGGCTGTCTCTTTGTCACCGAGGTAGACAGGAAGTCACTAACGGCGTCCACATCAGAGACTGGTCTAGGTGATTAAAATCTGATCTGACATTAAAAACGTCTTATTTCATCATGAAATTTGCCTCTTCTACTCCGATATCTTAATAGGTGATTTATTTGCTTGTGTGCTGCTTTATTAGTCAATGTGTACTAAGAATAGTAGACCATTAGTGCTGTGGTGGTACAGTAATGGCATCAGATGTCAATACCATGATACTTTGCTACACTACTGAATGATTCCCTTCAGAGATTGGCCTTTAATCACTTCGACCAATATTTCTTACCAGTTTACACATTTAAATGGAATCGGCTCTTTAAGGTGTCCCTGTTATGGGTTATGAAAGGTTCGTATTTTGGTTTTAGGAGTCCCAAACCACATTTTGACATGCATTTGAATAATATGTATTTATTTATTGGCTTTTAATGCTCCAAAAGCGGCAACTAGTGGCAGAAAATGAATTTGCATTTTCATTCAGACCAACGTGAAAAGAAGTGGGCGGGTAATATGCTAATGCTTCATTTTGATGTCAGCATGAAACTGCTTGGGATTTATTTTAAAAATGACTCATTTCAATTATGTTTTTAAACTTTGCAGGATGTTTTCATTCGCTTAGAGCTGTCACACAGTGCATGGAGCACTTTAATAACCACATATAGTACCATTCAACATTTTGGGGTCAGTAAGATTTTTTGATGTTTTCAAAAATACAGATCAAAAATACAGTGAAAACATACATATTTAGAAATATTATTAAGTTAAAATACTTGTTTTAATATATAGGCTATTTAATGATTAAACATTTTTAGGAAATGAATTAATTCCTTAATATAACATGATTTTTCATAAATCATTCTAAGATGTTTCTTGGTGCTGAAATAACTTTCTTATTATCAAGGTTGAAAACGTTTTGTGGAAACCGTGATGCTGCTTCTCTTTTTTACATAATATAGACTTTTTTTTTTTTTTTTTTTTTGAATTAACAGTGATTTGTCAGTGTGCTTTCCGTTTCCTTATTAATAATTGTAATGTTTAAATGTACATTTTTAATCTCCAGATTAAGATAAGATTAACTATAAACTGCTTAAACGTTTATTTTAAGTGTCACTATAAGTACAGCAATAAACACAACAGCACTTTTGTGTGTTTAAAAATGTTTGCAACACAAGATGCTGCTCATATAATGTTGCGTGGTGTTGCAATCACTTGGTTGTCACTTGTTGTCATACTAACGTCATCTAAAATCCATCCTTCATTCTCTTACTAGCTGAATCTCACAGTAGCTGATGGATGGCGAGAGATAGTTTAATAGACAAGATTTTTACATCGTATGCATAAATGTGAATAGTGCTCATTTAAACATACAAACGTTGACGCTTCTGTGATTTTTTAAATGTTGTGTGGTTTGTAGCACATGGTTAGGTAGTTGTATTATGTTCTGGGTGATTATAAAATAGTGAAATAATGATCTTTGAGAAGGGAGGTTATATCCAGTATGAAAGAGACATTTTTTGCGTGTGAGAAAGTGTCATTTTTAGCTAGAAAGCTCAAATCCTCATCAGTGCATTCTGATTTAGGGTGAAAATGAGTGTGAGGGACGTAATAACTTGGGAAATGTATGCGGGAGGGGTCGAAGATGAGGAACATAGGCTGAGAAAAATAGGCTTTTTTTTCCCCCCACAGCGTTCTCGAATGAGGGAGAGAGAACACCATCTTCCAGCTGTGTGGGTGTTTTGACAGGAGAACGCATGGAGGCCAAGGCCCCGAGATGATATTACAGCAAAAACATAAGTAGAGATTCGATCGCAGATGAAGAAATGACAGGGAACAAAATCGAGATAGAGAAGAAAAACCAAGCTGCAGTGGATCTCGGTGAATGCGAGCGTTAGAAACGAGGACGCACGGAGGGGGTGGGCCAGCCCACACAAGTTCTCCTTTCTGAACCCCTCGGAGTAATGAATGTCTTTTTTATTGTACCTGCTTATATTTCTCTCATTCTGCGAGACCCACACCTCTCCCACACACACACACACACAGAGTCTCCAACGTTCAGAAAATCGGCTTGCCAAAGAAACTACAGCTTTTTACATGTAAATCAAGGCCACAAGAAACGGAGGCTCAGAGCAGAATGGAGATATGTAATCTTTTCAAGCAGGCTTTACTTGAAGCATGTTATAAGCTTATTAGCTGTATTCACTTATTTAATCTGTACAGGTAAACCGTTTTTCGGTGTAATATCATCATTTTATAACAATGACCTGACTGGAAGTTGAGTGTATGTAGAGCAAAGGGTTTGTTTCCAATTAGGCTTTGCTCTAGAATTACTAGAAACCTAGTGATTTTGTGCAATAAAAATGTTGTGTAAATTAGAAAATGTTGAGTGTTGAATTTAGGTATTTATACTGTGTTTGTGTGTGTATAGATAGATAATATATACACACACAAAATTCAGTTTTATGATTTCCATCTTTTAAATTTCTTTAAAAACACCTGAAAGTGTTCAACTTTATTTATTTACAGACTCAAGGTCCATTAACCATTTAGAAATATTATAAAAAATGTAGCAAAATTTAAAAATACTAGTATATATCTAAATGATAAATGTCAGGGCTTTTTTAAAAAGGTGCAGGCCTATTATTTTGGATGCATTTAGTTGTTTGACAATATATTCTAAAATATTGCTGGTAGGATAAAATTGATTGGGATTGAACGTATAGAGAGAGAGAGATATTGCAGAGAGAGATATATCCTCAAAACCATGAACATTTTTTTTTTTCAATTTGAAGTGATCATAACGGCCATTTCCAAATGATACTCAAAGTCAAGGAAATTCATCTAACATTTCCCAACTCTGTTTTTCCTGCCAGGCGTTGATGGAGGGGCTACTGAGAGGTGTTTGGGAAGGACACTATGTTTCCCTGTGTCTCCTCCTGGCCCTCTTCTGATCCCCCTGCCTCTCTGGGCCATGCTCCGCCCATTCCCCCGGTACAGCCGCCCAATCAGCCACTGCCTGACCTGCTGCGGAGCTGTGTCGTGCTCCCTTCCCCGTCCACGCGCCTGAGCCCTTGTACCAGTGAGATGGAGTCCATGATTGTGGTGACGGAGTACGAGCCCAGTGGTGGCTCAGGGCAGGAGGGCGGAGAGGAGGAGGAGGTGGAGGACATGGACAGCTCAGAAACGCCCGAGCCGGCGTCGTCAGGTCCGGTCCCGCCCTTCCGCATGGCCTCCTGTGATCTTTTATCCCACACGTTGGGCCGCCCGGAGGCGCTCTTCCCAGAACCGCAGGAGCACCGAGGTAGACTGAGCCTCTCCGACAGGAAGCTGTCTCTGCAGGAGCGCTCTCAGACGCTTTCATCGCCCTGCGGTTCGCCGGGGCTGAACGGACGCTATATTTACCCATCGCTGCCCTACTCGCCAATCACCTCCCCTCACTCGTCTCCACGCCTCCCTCGAAGACCAACCGTGGAGTCTCATCGTGTCTCCATCACAGACCTGCAGGTAGGTGGCCGGAGGTAATGGCAGGTGTGTTTGGAAGAGAGGGGAAGTCTCATAAATATCAATTAATTAACAATATTATATTTAAATGAAGTAAACCTTTTTACTATGCATTTTTTGCTTACAATATGTATTATCTAAATATTAACATCAATGTATTTTTATTTACAAAATGAATCTAAATATTATATAATAAATATGTTAAAAAGATAATGTATAAAATTATACACGATAAAGCTTTGGAGCTAAAAACGCTCTTTGTGATCATTGTATTGTAAAAATGGCTTGTAGGCTGAAAATAATATAAATAATTATTATAAATATGAATATGGGATGTAATTCATAAACATGTTAGGTATTAATATATTAATATGTTTTTTCATAATGTAATGCTTAATATTAGTTTAATATAAAATGATTTAATATAAAACAGCAATAGCAATGAATCATTTACATATTTAATATATAGGCAGTAAATAGTTTATAGTAAATATTTAGAATAATCAAAAATTTCAATGAGACAATACTTCAATATAATATAACAATAAAATATATCAATATATAATGTTTGAACTCTAAAATTGACATATATTTGTAAAAATATGTAACCTAATAGTAATTTGTTATTAATTACACTTTAAGTATGGACAGTAAATATTGTATAATAAATATGTTGTGTGAAGCATGCTTGTAGTAGTGGCCTAAAGCCTTGTAAATGTCATGGAAATAGAAGAAAATAGAAATAAGGTTTGTAATTATTATATATATATATATATAGTTTATTTAATATTTAAATTATTAATTTCAATTTATTTGTCTGTATATTTTAAATGATGTGGGCTTGTAAATATCATGAACATTTTCTTAAATTATGCTCAACTCTAATATTGCAGTTTTTAGTCATGTATATTCAGATATCAAATCTTACATATTATATAAAAGTATATTATTCTAAACTATATAAGATCATTTCTGAAATATAGACTCTTTGTGATCTCTATATTAGAGATGGGCAATGTCTGGAAGGTGTAAAACACAACATCATCTATTTTAACAAGGCCCAATTGTCTGAACAACACAGTAGTTAGCATTGTTCCTAACAATTACGTAAGCTTATATACTTACACCACCAAAAACTAGACGTTGTTATGCTGTGGCCTGACATCATTTAAACTGCTTGTGTGAGAAGAACATTTCCTTTTCTTCGTTCTCTGCACTGGATTCAGTTCTGCAAGGTTGAGAGGTTATGTAAGGTAAGGTTACAGACAGGAGCAATTACCTTGCTCTTAATGGCGCTCATCAAGAGAAAGTTCCCCTATAGATGCTTCTGCTTTTCCATTAGGACAAGAAATGTGTGTAGCTTTAGCTTGTGTACATTTCTGGGCTCAAATCAGTGTTAATGTAGTAACACTGATATACTATTATAGTTTTTAAGATATTGAATTTTTGTTATTTTAGTGCTTGAAATTACGCTAAACAAAAATGGCAAATTATGCCTTGGCAGTTAACTGAAATAAAGTGTTTTGGTTTGGTTTTTGATTTAATTTTTATAATAACCCTGGCTCCTAACCTCCCTTATAGTACTTCTGCTGATGCTTTTTGATTCTTCAGACCTGGAATGTTGTTAACATCATTCTTGATGAGAGAATCAAGTTTGCTTTTACTGTAATCTTTGGCAACACGGAATACATAGTGATTACATTTTCTTAAAGAAGACCTCAGTGTCGTTGATCGATATCATTTGTCTCTTTATTTCAAAAGGACTGCGTTCAGCTCAACCAGTACAAGCTGAAAGATGAGATTGGAAAGGTATGTGTGTGTTTTTCACTTTATCATTTATGTATAGACAATTTGGGATAAATGAACGCTCAGAACAAATAAACACATCACATATTTGGTACATTAAGAAATATGTAAAGTAATAAAATGCTTGGGGCACAGAGATGTATAGTTGGTCGTTATTAAAATTACAGAAATTAATCACATGAATTTATCACAAATTTTACTACTAAGTAAATAAATACACAATATAGATTTGAGTTAAAAAGTTTGGTGATATTTTTTTATCACCAAGGCTGCATTCATAATAAAAAAAAAAACAGTAAAATTGGTAAATATTGATGTAATTTAAAATAAGTGTAATATAAAAAATAATCTAATATGTCCATTTAGTGTATAGGAAACATTTCATCTTATTATCATTGTTTAATGTGCTTTATTTAATATTGTTTTGGAAATATATATTTTTGTAACATCATAACAGTCTTTACCGTCACTTTTGATTAATTCAAACTTCCTTGGTGAATAAAAGTATACAAAATCATTAAATATATACTGAACTGAAACTTTTAAACTTGGAAATGACAAGCTAGAATAAAACCACTGCTGCTAAAGATAAAGCAGATATAATGAAGCTGCAGAGCTAAGGAAAGCAAGTGAAAGGAGCAGAGGAGTGTTTTCACTGTTGCTGTTCCACTAAGCTTCATCTCTATTCGAGGGCATGGAAAACTGTCAGCTTGGATGGGGAGATTCCTGCTCTGCTCTCATCTCTGTGTCTGAGGGTTGGATTCCCTGCTGGAACGGCAATCTGCTCTCCCAGCTGGGACCTGTGTGTGTGTGTGTGTGTGGGTTTGAGAGAGATAGAGACAGAACAGAAGTGGAATTATGCCTGTCTATGGCATTCATCATGATGCTGGCTGTTGCTCACTGGCTTGCTTTAGTTTACCAGTTAATCAAACGGCACAAATGCTTGGCCACTTTAGCCTCCTGTTTCCCACCGTTTGTGCATGTTACTGAGTGTGTTTGTATTGCAATTTGATCCATTTACAAGTTGTCATGACTGACTGGCTTTGTTTTCCTGATAAAGGGCTCCTATGGAGTTGTCAAGCTGGCGTACAATGAAGACGACAACACGTACTATGTGAGTGACTGATGCAACACACTCTCATGATCTTACATGAGTAAAGAGTAAAGAGCTAACATCCTAGTGTTATCAGTGATCGTTAAGTTATTATATGACTAGCTGAGATCATCTTCAGCTGCCAGCTTTAACATGGTTACGTAGACACTGTCATCCTAATGGGCTTGAAAATCATAATTATGATGTGATTTTAATTCAAGTAAAATGTTTTTTTGCACTAGTGCTTCAAAATAAAGAGCAAAGCATACCACAGAGAATGATGGGAAATGCAGAAAAGCCATGCACTAATAATCTAGCTAATTCATCAGTAGTTATATAGTACTTTATCTCTATTCTCACTGTTGACTAAATAGCAGTTTTTTACTGTATTGTACAAAAATAAATATGTGTGTTTTTAATTTGTAAATATCCTAATCTTGATTTATTATTATTATTAGTAGTAATAATTATTAGTAGTATTATTAGCATTATTAACATTTATAATAATAACAATAATGATGTGATAAATTGACAACACTACTTGATATAAACATGCTGCTGTAATAATAGCAATAATAATATGTTGCAGTAATATTACAATAAATGTTAACTTAAAATGTCTCAGTGAAATGAATAGTATTATTAATTATTTATAAACTATTAATTATTATTATTAGTATTATTTTATTAATAAATTGCTATAATATTTAAAAAATTATAGCTTTTATTATTAGGATTTAATCATTTAAGTCATCATTTAACATGCTAAAATGCTACATCAACAATAACATAATAATAATAATTGTAATACTATAATAAATGTTAACTTAAAATTGCTCAATCTCTGATTAATTGTTGCTTTTTTGTATCCTGATTTTTGGGGCAGTTGTCCTCACACAGTACTGGTTATAGAATGGGGCATATGTCACCCAGCACCAGTAATGACACTGGATATCTGCTCTCACTCTCTCGTTCTCACTGCTCTCCACAGGCCATGAAAGTGCTGTCCAAGAAACGACTGATGAGGCAGGCTGGGTTCCCGCGTAAGTGTCTGCTTTAAAGCAGATGGAGCGCTCAGCGGGGTTTATGATTGAGTGTATGTGTGAGTGTATGTGTGTATGAGGTTGGGGGCGCAGTTTCATCAACTAGAAAAATGCCCAGTACTTCAACCTTTTACACGAATTCCTCTTGTGCTGATTTAAACAGGCAGACCTCCTCCTCGTGGGGCAAAATCGGCCCCTGAGGGCCCCCCTCAGCCCAAAGGGCCTCTGGAGCGTGTTTACCAGGAGATAGCCATCCTCAAGAAGCTTGATCACTCTAATGTGGTTAAGCTTGTGGAGGTGGGTGCTTGTATTATTGGTATGCAGCCAAAAGTGTAGTTTATGCACAACTAGTGCCACAAAGTGGAATAAGTATATATATATATATATATATATATATATATATATATATATATATATATATATATATATATATATATATATAAATATATATATACATATACACTTAGATTAAATGTGTATTTTGTGCACCACCAAGCAAGTAGAATTTTAAAAACTTATGTCTGTTTTATAAACTGATTTATAAATTTATTAAACTAAGTGGAGTAAATCATTAACCTTGAAAAAATAACAAGCATCAGATTCAATTTCAATATTCATATAAAAATAGTATATTAAAATATATTTTTAGTAAAAATCTAACAGTATGTTGTATGGTTAATGCTTAAAAGAAAACTCAAACAGAAATATACCAGAAAATATTTGTAATTTTTTTTCTAGTTGTAAATGGATAAATTAAATTACGAAAATAGCTTTACAGTGTGATGATATGTACTGGGCAGTTTGTTAGTACTTAGCAATAAAAAAAACTGAAAGTAAGCTTTTTCAGTCAACAAAACTGGTTAGTAATGATTAGATGTTGATGCATATTAATGTTAATTCAGTCTGTCGCATAGAATGAACTGAATTTCTGACCGTTTTAATCCACATCAAATAAGGCATAATATAAGTTCTATGCTGACTGGTTTCATTCCTTTTCTAAACCGCTTTGTTTTTTTGTGCAGGTGCTGGATGATCCAAGTGAGGACCATCTGTACATGGGTAAGTCTGGCCAGATACTCATCCTCTTGGCAGATGCTACACACTTGCGCACACACACAATTTATTCTACTTTTTCTGTGGTAAATGTATGTTAAATCAGAGTAATGAATGCAAAACGTCCTAACTCTGTTTCCTGTGTGCTTTCACAGTTTTCGAGCTTGTCAAACGAGGGTGAGTAAGCATGTTATTTCTGATTGTAGTGCTGGCCCATGCTGTGCTAGTGTCACTCCGCTAGAGAAACTGTGTCTCATTCCCCATGTGTTTACAGAGCAGTGATGGAGGTTCCTACTGATAAGCCCCTGGATGAGGACCAGGCACGCTTCTACTTCCAGGACTTGCTGAGAGGAATTGAGTATTGTGAGTGCGGGAATTTAGCTAATGCTTAGCAGCGGGATCAATACTCATGATTGTTGATAATACATCCAGATAAAACGACAAGGTACATTTTCCTGGCCTCGTGCCATTGGCTGGGCACTGGATAGCTTAATGGAGACAAACTTCTTGTCAGCATATCTTATTCTGGCCAACTACCTACTTAGCAGTGTTGTTTTTTTAGTTTTATTTACATACTATTACTAAAATAATAATTCAAAATATCAATAAACCATTGTTTTTGCATTATTTATATTTTATTTTATTTATATACTGTTATTTTTATTTAGTATTTTTAATATAATACTATATATAAGTTGTATTATTTGTGTACTACTTATGATATTTATTAGTAAATATTTTATGAATATGAATACTTTTTTATTTTAGGTAGTTGGTAATATATTAGTCATTTTTTTAATAATATTATCTAATATTTATATATTATTTTATTTCAGCTTTATTTAAAAGATTTTAATAGTGGATAGATAATAGATAACAGCACAGGACCTAAAGAAGCCACGTGAATGACATTTTAAAGTAAATGTGTGTACCTATTCTCTTAGAAATAGCATAAAATAGCCTTTGGTCTTCAGAAAGTTCTTGATCATTTTTATCTGTAATAAACTTTCAATTCTGAGACTAGAAGCAGTTCTTCTTGAGAGTCATCAAAAGTGATGGCAACTATTCCTCCTCAACAGTACATTACCAGAAGATCATTCATCGGGACATCAAGCCTTCCAATCTGCTTGTGGGGGAAGATGGCCATGTTAAAATTGCAGACTTTGGGGTCAGTAACCAGTTTGAGGGAGCAGACGCCCTGCTGACCAGCACAGTTGGGACGCCAGCGCTTCTCGCCCCAGAGACCCTCTCAGAGACCCGCAAGAACTTCTCTGGAAAGGTTAAAAGCTCTGTTCTCTAAGCTAGTTGCTAATATCCTGTCAGCCTTTCTGCCAATATTAATTAAATGAAGTTACCATCATGTTTTTATAGGCTCTGGATGTGTGGGCAATGGGAGTCACCTTATACTGTTTCATCTTTGGAGTGGTACGCCCTCTTTTGACCTTCATATACATTATGAAATATACACTGTAAACTGTAACAATTCAGCAAAAAAAGAAAAGCCTTTGACTAATTGCTGTCTCTACAGTGCCCGTTTATGGATGAGCGTATTTTGAGCCTCCATCAGAAGATCAAGACCCAACCGGTGGAGCTCCCAGAGAAGTGAGTATTTCTCTTGAGCCTGAAAGACCTTCCCCATCCTGATGTTCTGACATTGATAGCTTTTTTTTGTCCCACTTAACAGCGCGGATATATCAGATGACTTAAAGGACCTTCTGTTTAAAATGCTGGACAAGAATCCTGAAACCAGAATTACCGTCCCACAAATCAAGGTCAGTGTGGCCGGTGTGATGCAAACGTCAAGTTTAACAAAGTACTAGTACTAAAGTAAAACAGGACTAGCCCTCTTTTATGAAAAATAAACAGTTTTGGCTTTGTGCTATTGGTTGATGTTTGGTTGTTTTATATGTACGTATTTTTTGGAAGCATACATAATACTTTTCAATATGTTGGGGTCAATATGACTTGACCGATGGTTTTGAAAAATATCTCATGCTCATCAAGCCTCCATTTATTCAAAAATACAGTAAAAACATTACATTACATTACAATTTAAAATAACTAGTTTTATTTTATTGTACTTTAAAATGTATGCTATTCCTATAAATGTTTAGCAGCTATTATTCCACTCTTCAATGTCACACGATTCTTTAGAAATCATCCTAATATGCTTATTTGGTGCTCAAGCGAAGAATTTCAAAACACCCTGCTTAATAATATATTTATTTTGCCTGTGATACTTTTTTCAGGATTCTTTGATGAAAGGGTAGCTCAAAAGAACTGCATTTATACGACACAGATCTCTTGTAAAAAATACACATTTACTTCCACTTTTGATCAACTCAATGCATTCTTGCTAAGAATGAAAAAAAGATCTTACTGACCCGAAAATGTTTGTACATGGTAGTGCATTTTTTTCTCATGCTGTTATTATTAGCCTCCATACTTCAAATGGACCAAAAATAAATCCCTCCCTTATTCTTAAAAGATGATTTCAAAGCGCTTCCTGTGTGAATATAGGACACTCCAGCTGCCTAGACACAGGCTTGAGTTAATTAATGATATCAAAGCGGGATTTCTGTTCAAGTTGTTGTTGTTGTTTTTGTAGGTGCACCCATGGGTGACGCGGCACGGCGCTGAGCCCCTCCCCCCGGAGGACGACAACTGCTGCAGCCTGATAGAAGTGACAGAGGAGGAGGTGGAAAACTCTGTCAAGCACATCCCCAGCCTGGCCACCGTGGTGAGTTCGCAAGTCCCTGGTGGCCCATTTAGACAACCCTAATTCTGTTTTTATGATTACACATAATGTATTCGATGCTAATAACCTCATCAAATGAATAAACAGATTAACGACCCACACAGATTACAGCCCAACGCTAGTTTTTGGAGTTCTTATTCTTGCCGCACGCTCTCTGCTACAGATCTTGGTTAGGACTATGCTGCGCAAGCGTTCTTTTGGGAACCCGTTTGATTGGGGCCGCAGGGAAGACAGGAGTCCCGCCGCACCAGGACACACGCTATCGTAAGTCTTCCTCATTAGGGATAACTTCCCGATAGTAGCCTTGAAACTGCAGCGGTTTCAGTGGTCACAGACAATTTGAAATGGTTTGCCTAGCTAGTAATTTAATTACTCTGTGCTATTTAACTACACTAGGTCCTACTGTAATATGACAAGGATAGTGCTTTAGTGTATTTTGGGGTAAAATATGAGCTTTATGTCTATGCAACATTTCCACAGAAAATAATTTTCACTAGTTTCTAATCTTTTATTAATGCTTTTATTCAGCAAGGATGCGTTAAAGTTTTTTAGTATTGATAATTAGTGAAGAAGAAATATATACATTTCTTGTAAATTAGAATGATTTCTCAAGGATCACGTGACACTGAAAACATTTTAAAATGCAAATAAAATAGAAAACGCCTCTTTTAAATTGTAATATCTCACAAATGTCACTGTTGTACTCTAATTTTGATCAAATAAATGCAGAGGTGGAGAGGTAAATATTTAAAAAATCTTACTGACCAGCTTTTGAGTGATTTTAACGCTCTGTAAAATGATATTTAACCTCTAAAGTTGTCTAAATTATCTTTTTGAAATGAGACTACATTTCTCTGTGAACTGTGCATCTGTGTTTTTGTGGGTGAACTTTAAATTAGGGATTTGCTAAATTAATAAAATTGTAATATAATGCATTTCTGTCGATTAATAAATGTATCTTCTTGAACTTATTGCATTAGCTAAAGCTAAGAATGGTCACATTGAACATTTTTATTTTGTTTTCATTTAGCTAAGCTAAAATACTTGTTAAAGGTCTTGTTCCAGATGGCGTACTTAATATGGACTTCACTTGTGTGTATCCATAACTTCCACAAAACTACACTTGAATATGATCTTTTATGTATTTGAATGTCTTTTGAATTGATTGCTTCTATTACCCTCATTTGTAAGTTGCTTTTGGATAAAAGCCTCAGCTAAATGACTAAATGTAAATGACTAAATGAACTTAAACGAGTATATAATATGAATGTAATCCAGATGTACTACATCTGTCAGGTTGTCATTGCTATCGTCTCTTCCCTGCCATTCACAACAGGTGCCTCATGGGATAGTAAAGTGATCAGAAAAAGGAAAAGCAGGTCATTTGGGAACTTTTCGCATAATGTCTGATGAATACTGTGAATTCAGATATCACATAATGTTTCTCACCTACTACCTAGTGTGAAAGAATGCATATATCCACTTTACTTAGCCATTGACTTCCATAGTATTTTCTTTTCCATACTATGGAAGTCAATGGCTTTCATCGATTGGTTGGTTACCAACATTCTTCTTTTTTTTGCACTTAACCGAAGAAAACAATTCATATAAATTTGATATGACATGAGAGTGAGTAGAATTTAAATTTTTGAGAGAACAATACCTACCTATTTGTCGGTTTACGGAAAACCAAGGGACAAGCATAAATTATTTTCTGTGGTAATCGCTAGCATATCTGAGAAATATTTAGCATGAAATATTCCATTAAGGCTCTTGTTTAGTCATGTTTTTAGGAATATTAGAAGAGACGCTTCGTTTTAAGAATTCTCACGTATCCGCATTTTTCCTGCCGTCTAGAAAAGGGAGAGCAGGGAGTTTGAAATACTGCCGCAATCTCAGTACGCCCAGGTAAAGCTCCGCTAGCCTGTTAGCGCTCCACCTATGTCCTGTTCACTCTCCTCCACCTATATTATATGTAGGAGATAATGGTCATGCCCATTTTGAATGATCTGCACTTAAAGGAATGGTGTGGTGTTTTTTAGCATGCTCAAAACTATCATTCAGATGGCTTAAAGAATAACAAGCTTTTCCGCTTGTGTTTTCCTGCCTAATAAACAGCATTTTGTGCATGGAATATTTACAATATTCATGATGTTCCCTCTTAAAGAACCTTACTAGCTGTACGAGCTACTTTTGAGAATCAACCCTTAGTACATCAAGCATATTTTGCATGTAACGTTTAACAGATTAAACAAGTTTATGTATGTCCTGTAAGTTCATGGGCAGTTAAGGATGATGTTTTCCAGGTCCTTCTATATCTGCATGCCCCTCATGCATAATGTCAGCAACAAAAAAGGAGAGGAGCATCCTGAATTGCCACCCAGCCATGGTCATGGACTCTGATTGGTGTGTTGGACAGGGTGCATTTTGCATGTGGTGCCGCAGTCCCGGCCTTCCCAGTACAACCCCTCGCAAAAACATGGTAGTCAGTCACTCTCATGTGCCTCCTTCCGACCCGAGCATATGACTGATGCGATGCCATGTCCCCCCCCCCTCGCTCTGACTTAATTTCCCCGCTGCCTAACAATTCTAGCCGCACTTAACAACAGTTTGCATTGCCATAGACAGGTTGACACGCCTGGAATGTGCGGTTATTTTAAACCTCCATATTTGTCTGTTTCCTAGGAAACAAGAGAGCGAGGAAGGCATGCGGAGCATGGACCTGCCCTTCGTGGGCGAGGAAGAAGTTCTTTCCTGATAGTTGTGGGCGTCTTGCTCGGGCGAAATGCGCAAGGATGGGGCTGTCGTGGTTGCCGGAAGGCCAGGATATGGACCTGGGGCTGGGGCGTGGATGAAAAGAGAAAGAAGAAAGAAGCTCATGTTGGGTTATTAATGTGGAGAGTGCCCACCCACTCATGCATGCATTTGTACAGTCCACAACAGCATGCACTGTATCTGTCCACCTAGGTCTCTGCCGTCTCTCAGGACCTGTGTTTCTGTGCGTGCGTGTGTTTCTACTCTCCTCTCTGGCACAGAGACTCTGCTTTACTCCTCTACTTCAGCTAGGGGGCGCCACCGTGAGGATAAACTGAATTTTCAAGGGGGGGGGGGGAATGTCTTTGCTTTGTCCATCACTCATTATTTATAGAGTGCTGCTTTGTGGCAGTTTTACAGATCTTATAGATTATTAGAATTAACTGAATTTGAACGTAATAAAATAAAGATAGCTCAAACTAATTTTTATTACTTATTAATTTATTAATTAGATTTCAGATGCAAAGGCCACTTGGACCAAGCCATCGGAAAAATAAGATGATGCTCTCCACATGTTGTATTAGTTTATCAAGTACTTTCACTTCAGATGTGCTAAATCTCTGTCTCAACCCACTCAGAAGTTAAAGTACTTAAATTAAAAAGTGTAAAAAAAAAAAAAAAAACCAGACATACTTAGAGGCTTTTGCATCTGAACTCATATATATATATATATATATATATATATATATATATATATATATATATATATATATATATATCAAGTCAAATAAAATAATAAATAATTTTTGCACATTTGCAGATAATAACCTTTAAATAGTTTTTAATTCTTAATGTATGTTCATCACATTAAATTTGAGGGGCATGATATGATTTGACTTTCATCAGAAATGTATTTCTTCTTGAAAATCTCAAAAATCGGGTTTGATTAAATTAATCAATGAATTTATAGTAAAACGTACAAAAATAAACACATGAAATAGCTTTAAATACTTAAAATTCTTCAAAATTGCTGACTGTAACATCTGAAATGTAATTATAAGAAATGTAAGATTTCTTCATTTTTTTTCTTTATTGATTAATTAGAGAGACTTCATTGCAGTTTTGCAGATCTCATTAGAATTAATAGAACTGAATTTAAAAAATAAATTAATTTAAAAATAAAAAAACAACTCGTACTTTCTTCAGATATTTCAACTTAAATGGTAATTCTTCTTAAAATCAGGTTTAAGCAAATTAAATAAAATAAAAATGGTAAAAAAAAACAAAAACAAACATTTTTTAAAATTCAATTCTTACAATTTGCAGTCAGGATATGTGTATAAATGTAGTTATTAAAACACTTCAGGATGTCATTTAGGGAAAATAGGGAAAATACAGATGAGTTTGTATGTGTATGTTTGTTTATCTTTGAGATCACACAACTTTGTCAGCGCTGTAGATGGTGAACAGGAACAAACCTGCAAGCTGTCTCATTATTTTTTATTTTATTTTTATTTTTTTACAACAAAGCCCAAAACCAAGAGATGAGAGAGTTACATAGCATGTTTTTGAATACTAGGTTAACTACTTAGGGAACAAATAACCTTTAGGGAAATGCCACAATAGGCGTTGCGACCCTTCTTCTACTTGTATGTAACATGACCCTTTTTAATCATGAAACAGTTTCTTACTGTAATTTCACTTCCTGTGTAGGATTACCAAAACGCCATGTAGTAGTGCATTTCCGTCTTCGACATGATCAGAGTGAGTTCGTTATCGGCATTTCTATATAGGACGCATACTCTATGAAGTTCTTAAGGAAATACAATAACTTTGTGCAATCTATGCATGACTTTTCACTTAAGGAATCAATGTTTGTCAGTTTGTTTTGACACAAATGTATGCCTTACATTTTCATACTCATAACTGTAGCATAGGTCGTCAGTAAATGTGTAGAGTTTTTTGGTACGATAGAATTGTAGATGAAGTAGAATTGGAAATTTTAGACGAGCTGTTCTAGGCAGTGTAGAACTACAGTAACTCGCTTGAGCTCAGTTTTAAAGTTAGCAAAAATAGTCCAAAGCCCTGTTGAGATTTTCTCAATGTGCACTATACGGTCATGTATCTCCTGTGTTGATTATTTTTCTATGATTGTTAGTTTGTTCGCTCTATTTAGCTGTAGTTTCAAAACGTCAGAGTGATGGTGCTTTTCCACCATTGAAATGAATAACATAGCTCATGCTTCCATGTATCAGGGGAGTCTTTTCTGCACAAGTAGGTTGAATGTATGTTGTTGGTTTACCTTGTAACTCTATAAGTCAGTTCTCTTACCTTTTTAGTTTTTTCCACTTTTTGTTTTTTTTTCTCTGCATGTTAAACTCTGCTGTATTTTATAGTAGTTGTTTTCTGTGACTTTTCTTTCTCTCTCTTTTAAGGCTTTTGTTTTGAATCTTTTGTGTAGGTACTATTACTATGCATAAGAAATCTCACATTGTGGTGCAGTACTGGACTGTGTAAGTCAGTCGGTTGGTCTCTTGTGTATGTTGGATGTTGATTATCGAAGGAATCGTGTAATATTGACTTAAATATGCATGTGCACCGACCGAAGCTGGTTATACAATATCACTACTGTATATGTAAGTGGACATTTTAACAGATTTTGATGACCTTTAAATAATATATTCAGGACCAGAGAAGCACCGTTCCCCTTTTTTTTTTGATTATAGGGAAATCTATGGAGATTTATCTTTGCACATTAGAATGTTTAGCAGAATTCGGCTGATGCGTGTTTAGCAAAGGCCTCCATAACCATGGTTTGTTCTTCTGAGCAAACAATCAAAACTACAAGCTAAATTCACCAGCTGAAATCAAAAACAGCATTTTTCTGTTTCCTGTGTACAGCCACATTGCAACGAAACGTTGAATAGAGGCGCATTGTATATCGAAGGGAACGCCGTACTGTATATTTATAACCTCTTAATGTCACTCCTCACTGTTTCTGCCCAGTATTTCTTGAAGGGCTAGAGTAAATGTTTGCAACCATATCACACTAGCGACTGCATTTGAGCACTGTTGAGAGGGCTGTTTACAGGGATGTTACATAAATGCATGCCGTCACAATCACGCAGTTTCATTCAGCATGTTTTTGGAAGCATGTTCGAGCTCTTTACAGCATCCTCTGATCTCATGGCTGACCATTCTATATATTGTATCCAGTTGATTATTTGAATAAATTAAAGTTGCCTTTACTTTTGTTTTCTTTCTATTTATGTATCATTATTAATGACAGTAGCATGTGGAGTCGTAAGAGTTCGACTTGGTTGACGCCTTCAAGTCTATGCAAAATTTTTGGCATTTTCCCAATTGTTTCGTTTTTCCTTGTTTTTAAATCAAAAGTATAGTCTTAAAGTCATATATACGGTACAAGGGATAGTTCACCCAAAAACAAGAATTCTGCCATAATTTACTAACCTTCAAAATGTTCCAAACCTTTACGAGTTTCCTTCTTTTGTTGAACACAAAATATACTGTTTTGAAGAAAATTGGGAACCCAAAAAGTTGTTCATGCCTAAAAAAAAAAATAATATTTGAGAGTGAGAAAACGATGGGTGAACGTTCCCTTTAAGAATTGTAACAAATAAATATTCTGACATCTCATTTAATTCTACACCGAAGAATGTAACCCTCACAGGTTCTGACTGAAATGATGGCGCACGTTTTAACGTTAATAAGGTTTTATAGAAGTTTTATGTAAATGTTTTATAAAGTTCTTTATGTGATGAATCGCTAGAGGGCGTCAGAGGACAGTGCTAAGACAAAATATTTGTTTTAAGATTAAACAATAAGAGGAAAATCTTATGAACTATAATAATAATAAATGAGTACATTTGTTTTCGTTTGGCTAATTTAACATTTAAATGTTTTTGCGACGCATACGAGATGTATTTATAAACGTACTTGACACACTCACAGCAAACATCAAGATATGTAGGACATTCTGCGAGATATTTTGCCCGGAAATGAAAATCCGTAGCGTGTGGGAGGCACCACTAGTTTGCGGTGTCTGCGCAGATACGTGGAGCCTATGACCAGCATGAAGGCTTCGCCTCGCGGGTTGCTATGGTAACTGATCAAACGCTTATTGACTCGAGCTCTGCGCGCTTTCTGTGTTGTGTACCGAACGCAGCGGCGCGCCGAGCCTGTCCGCGACGGAAACCTGCATTCGTACTTTGGATATACCTTCGACATCAAAGGCACATTTTCACAGAAAACTACCAGAACGAATCTTAGAGAGGACGGAGGATTTGTAAGTACAAATTTCTCTTACTTATATTTAAATTAGAGATGCCATCGCGGAATCTATAACGTTACTGTTTTAGATGCCATCGTTTACTGAATCTATAACGTTACTGTTTTAGATCACGTTTGAACATTTAATTTAAATTAAATGTCAAATACGTTTGCGTATTTGTTTAAAAAAAAAAAAAAACTGAACAATAATAATAATTTAGATGTATATGTAGATTTAATTAAAATATTTTTTATTTTTAACATTTATTTTAAATAAATGTTAAATACGTTTTATTTCGTTGTAAAACTTATCTCTAAAGACAGTCTTAAATTGTGGTCATATGAGAAAAATGCTGAAAAATAAAAATAATAATAAAAAATAAAAAAAGAAAAAACTGCCTAGAACTGCCTAGTCAGTCAGCACTTCATTTTACTTAGCATATGTTGTATTTGACTGTAGTAGATGTTTAGATATCATTTGCTGTCCAGTATTTTATGGTACACTTGTCTTCTAGAAGCAGTCACAGGAAGCTGACCATCACCACCTCCTCATGATGCACATGAACAGCTTGTTGAACCGATGGAGTAAGTATTTATAATTTCGCTTGTAAAATACTTTCCTTTTAAGCTTTTTTGAGGACAATGCCGAACATACTTTGACCGCCTTTTCGACCGTATTTTGTCAAAGTGTGTTATGCTGTATTTTGTCAAAGTGCATCATGCTGTATTATGTCAAAGTTTATGTCGTTTGGTTTGAGAGGGATACGAACCCTTTAACGGCTTGGGTTAAAATTAGTTACAAGTTAGGTAAGGAGTATGGATTGTATCGCAGCGCAAAATGACAGTCTACCCGTCTGCCCAGCTGTTGCTAAATGGCATATGTTGGAAATTTATTGCAGTTGGCAGATATTCAATTGAATAATTTACAAATGCAAATGCACACAAGGATATTGTTAAGAGTGTGCCACTGGCTATTAAAATCATGCGTGGTTGACTTATTCTTTTTTTCTTTTTTTTTTCAAATGTATTGCTTGTGTCTATCAAGAGGATTTATATTATGTTTTGTGAGATTTGACACTTTGCAAATTATGTAGGTGGTAAGAGTTGTTGCGAATGGAGGCAATAAATCAGGTATTTATATCTACTGAGGTAACAGACCGCCGAGTGTCAGTTTAGCACAAACAGAAACATTGCAGATGGATGAGGCCATGTGAAAACTGAAAATGTAAGAGCCATGTCGTTTCTAGTGCATGCAACATGCACGGGAGGCAGAAAATCTACTTTTACGCTGCAGGAAAACACTTTTTTTGTCTTGTTTTCAGCTAAAATATCTAAAGTTCTTAAATAAACAAGGAAAAATTACAGTCTTAGGCTCAGAAAAAGAAAGTTTTTGCTCAAAACAAGCTTAATAATCTGCCAATGAGGTAAGCAATATAATCTTGTTTGAAAAAGGATTATTTAGCTTACTCCTTTGACGGATTATTTTGCTTGTTCTAAGTAAAAACCCACTTAATTTTGACTTGACAATAATTTTTACTTGTCTAAAAAAATCCTTTTTTATTTAGGAATGTCTCTTTTTGTCTGGAAACAATACAAAGAAAATCTAAGCTAGAAAAGCATTTTTTGCTGTGTATGAGGTTTACGTCAAAATTTGTTAAAAAATGAAGTAGAATGATATCCTCATGTCAGTGCATTATATTTCAGGATGTATTTTATACTCTGGGTACACATTTTTTATTGTTTTTGATAAGTCTTTTATAATCACCAAGGCAGCATTTATTTGTAAAATGGTAATATTGTGAAATATTATTACAGTAGAAAAAAATAATATATATATATATATATATAATTTTTTTAATTTTTCTGTGACCATTTCTGCACTCACAATATGTCTGTTTATCCAGAGATTCAGTTTGTTTAAATTTCAACTTAAAAACTAGCTACATCTCAGACCTGAGGTCAATGACCTTTTTGACAGTTTTGTGAGGGGAATTTTTGTTACCTCCACCCAAAGCAGAACTGCAGAATCTCATAGTCTCATAGTCTGATGTTCAGGGCATCTAACATGGCAAAAGCCCCTTTCTTATTGCTCCATGTGTATCAGTTATTTAAAAGTTGTTGGAATCACGATCGACTGTCCAGTTTGCGGTGGAAGGTCTCAATAGAGGGTTAAAGGTCATCTATGCGGGCTAAACAAAGAGAACAAGGGCTTTGATTCAGTTAGCCAGCTGTATTCTGGCAAAGCAGTGGCACACAACCCCTAATGAACTTAGGCTGCAGCTAATCTCTTGTTTTCTTGATGTGATCAGGATAAATTGTGGGAAATCAGATGACCTTTTTCCCTCACGTTTTGCTTATTACCGGCTGCTAAGCCTTTAAAAATTTGGTTCGAGCTGCATGTGTTAACTCGGTAGATCCGTCCATACATGTGCAAATGGAGATCAAGTGTCTTAAAATCCTTGAACAACGGAAAAGAGTCTCGTTTTCACAGGTGTCAGTGACTTCGCTGTGTAGCCTAAGAGTTTCCAATCGTATCAGTTCTTTAGGCCACAGTTGTGGATGTTGAATTTCTGGGACTTCTTGACTTTTCCCTGAGTTTGGTTCATGTAGCCTAGTTTTTATTCAGCCTAGTCTTTTTTCAAGGCTTCATTTAGTATTTCTTTCAGAATAATAGAACCAGATAAGAACAGCAGATGGGTATTTTTCCTCACGTCCGATGCTTCGAGATCTTCACAAAGTGAGGAATTTAGCAGAGTGGTGTTTGGTATGAACCACACCCTATGTTTGTATGTTTTTACACCGCCGTTCCAAGTTTGGGCTAATATTTTTAAAGGAGTGTTTTATTCTCAACAGGGTTACATTTATTTGACTCAGAATATAGTATATTATTACCAGATAAAATGACTTTTTAATTTGAATGTATTTAAAAATGTAACTAATCCCGGTGATGACAAAGCAGAAGTTTCAGCCGCTTTTGAGTGGTGTCACACGATCCTTCAAAAATCATATGATGATTTGCTTCTTAAGAAGCATTTCTTGTAATTTTCAGTATTTAAAACAGTTATTTTGCTTGATTTTCTTTTTTCAGGATTCTCTGATGAACTGCATTTTTGTAAAAACAATTTTTAATTATTCAATTAATTATTCATATTATTAATGATTATTTAATGCCCTTTTACCGATTAAAGTATTTACTTAAAAAAATAGTACTGACCCCAAACTTTTGAAGTTCTGAACTTTTGATGGTGGTGTACTGGACTCAAATGCCTGACCTCTCTGACTTCACCGTACCAGATTTTTCCAGTGTTTGCGGAGCTCGGCTATCGATGTCCTGCGGGGCGCCTCCTTTACTCTGTTTTTCTAAATGAAACAGATAACCTGTGATTACAGCCCGAAGACATCTGTTTGTTGTAAAACAATCGGTTGTTGGAGCCCATGTAGTTCTGACATTAATTGATACTTACACTTGACTACATTCTAGAGTCAGACAGTTGATTTCAAGAATGTTTTCTCCAGCGTTTTTTCATCATTTCATTTTTTTTGTGCTGTTTTCTAACATTTCTACACCAATCCAGCAACAGCTTTTTTAGTACTGAGTTTGGCTCTTCCAGTCATGATGAATAAATAATGACCTAATAAAACAAGATAAACACCAATAATCCTAAACACTAAAATAAGTGGTAGCTATGACTACAGTTTGTCTATAAACTAACAATAATAGAACAGTCTGCCAAATTTTTCACTCTTCCTAGCTGTGAGGCTGCACATGTTCTGCTCTGCGTAATGTTAAGGAAGAAAGTTTATTTTCAACAATGTTTCTGATCACGTCCAGCCTTAACAGTTTGCGTGTTACATTTCAGAGCGAATTATTGTGTGAACCTGTTAGAATGTAATGCAGGGGGCGTTTGTTATGAAAACGCATGAAGCGGTGCTGACTATATAATTCATTATAAAAAAATAATTTCACATGCAAAGTGAGTGCTTGCATCTAGACATCCATAAAAGCACAGCACTAAAACTACGCATGAATGTTTAATTCTAATAGAGACTCAAAGAGAAGCTGGCAAATGGACATTAAAAAAGGAATGACCATTTTTTTTAAGGGTACGGTTCACCCAGTATGAAAATTTGATGACACTTTACCCATCCTCAGGCCATCCAAGATGCAGATAAGATTAATCATAACAGATTTGGAGACATTTTGCGTTCACTGTATGGGTGCCATCATCCATGGGTGAGCAAGTGTAATGTGTAATGCAAAATTTCTCCAAACCTATTATGATGAAGAAACCCAAGTTTGTTTGTACCGATATTTGACCTGCATTTGTAGAAGCGTCTCGGCCCTGGATGCGTTTGAAAGCTCATCACGCTGTCTTGAATGTGTAAAATATGCATGTGCCTTCTGCATTACCTATGATGACTGAGACCTGCTTAACCCACGCATGGCTCCAGGGTTATTATCGGCCAAATCAAAGCACTAGAGATGGTTACCGATCTGAAATGACAGATTTTCACAGCTTGTGGTTTCAGTAACCATCTGTGAGACGATATTGCACTGAATATTCTCCCATAATATTAAGCTATGGGATGAATGTAGCCAAACTGTAATCTTCTCTCTGCCTTTTTACATTTTTTTTTTCTCACTCTTTTTCTCCCATTCACACGCTTGAGAGCTCACGTCATAGAAAGGAGAGGGGATGTGACCCAGGGAGCTTCGGTTGCCACACAGACAGAAGGAAACTCAATAGATCTCTAAAGGAGAGCGTCCGAAGGGACACACGCGAGAGCTCTCGCCTTACACTGAATTATTTACTCTAAAAATGCCCTGTTTGACCCTTCAGTCGTGCCAGTTTTTTAGTTTCTTTTTCCTGTATACACTGTAAGGTTTTTGATAATGAAAAAAACCTACACAGGTGGCACAAAGCCCATTTCGCTGTAGAGTAAATCAGTCTAAACCCTTTTTCCTCCATTCCAAACAAAGTTTGCTTTGTTTCAGTCACCGTGCAAGTGAATCAAGAAGTGAAATTCACAATTACAGTAGGAGCGCTGTGTGTAGCTGAAGACTAATTTCTTTCTATCCTTCACCCCAAGGTAGATCAAACAAATGCTTTGCGTCACACTACATCTGAATCCATTCTACACTCGCTCCCCAACCCGTCTTTGTTCTCTTTCCATGTCTCATTTACATTAACATACCCGCAGACACTGAAAGAGACACCCTGGCTCGCCAAACCCCCTCAGAGACCACGTCAGTCAATCCTATGTTCACCATTGTCGTTTGCATGCGAGAGAGGTACGTCTGGCAAAGCAAGTTTCAGGTGTCACGCATAACGACAATGACATCTGAGGATGGCGTTAAGACTCGGCGCGTCCGTGTGCGTGTGCATGGGTTTGTACGTGATCGAACAAGATATCAAATATCAGGCAGTTATGCATTGGCAATAATTTCTCTCTCTCTTATCGTACAAGATTAGGGAGTTTCTTATCTTATCTGGTGTTGTATGAACTTTGATGGTTGGATGAGCTGTCTATCTTTGAGTGCTGTTTACTTTAGGTAGTTGTGCTAGTGCTCTCTTTAGATGATAACAGAAATATCAAGATTTAGACCCCGTTGGATCTTATTACATCTTACGTGCACATGCCACCATAATGCATTCAAGGAAGTTTTCCGAAAAATGTTTTGGTTTGTTCAGTCGCATACGCCGGTACCGCGCCAGCATTTAATATCACCCAAGCGTGACAAAGAAAATGTGTCAATCAACACTTGTTGTTAGCATAGGTGCACTGCACATATGCCATAGTTTTTCCACAAATTATCTTTAAAGAAAGTACTGTTCTGGTGCTGTGTGTGATGCAGTAATGTTTCAAATGGAAATACCATGGTATTTAATACAGTAAGTTTTGTCTAAGTTTTATAAACGTAAAGTCATCAAAGCTATTGAATAATACAAGCTCCTTAATAAAAGCATCTCTGTACATACACATTTTAATTATGACATATTTAATTAAGTATAACATCATCTTAAATATGTAATGTTTAATATTTGAATAAATATTTTAGTTTTAAAAATGCTTTGATGTGCCACCACAGTTTGCGTTTGACTAGCATATGATGTGGTATTTCCATGGTATATGGCCAAAAAACAAGGTAATATCATAATGCTTAAAAATGACATCAACCAGCAATTACAAGAACAAAAACAATGTCAAAACATTTTAATAGCTACTTTTAAGAAAAGTATTGTCCAAAACATTTTAAAGGAACGAATGATGTATCTTTTGCGAACAAACATCAGCACAGTGATCTAACCTGGTTATTTTCTCTCTCTTTCTCTCTCTCTCTCTCTCTTACAGCATGTAATGATTACATAGAGTTTATGCTGAGCTAACACGCTGATATTATAGACTCTGCTTTCCAGAGCTTTCCAATACAGCGGCAATGCGTCATCACCTTCGGGATTGTTGCAACCAATACAGAGCTTTGAATATCTGAGGGTGATGTTAACACATGCAGTATCTAATAAAGTGTGAAGGAGTGAGTGTGTGTCAGTAGCCCGGGGTCAGACGTTGGTGTGTCGGTGGCAGCTGATGGATGGAGGTTGTGGCAGGGCCGTCACTGAGAAACCCTGTAGGATGTTGCGTGCCGAAGCCGTAAACACGTTAACGGGCATTTAGGACACCCAGTGCTCTGAGCACCAAAGATGACACGCAGTGATGTAATCTCCAGCTGACACGCTAATACGCAATTCAATGAAATGTCCTTATACACATTACACACGCATTATAGAGCACATGGTCAGCCGGACGTTTGTGCTAGTGTAGTGCATAAAAGCTTGTGAAACAGCATTATCTGTGTTTAGCATCCACGGTCTAAATATTAAGCTCATGTTGCCTCATGTTCATCCAGTGAGCACATATGCAAGTTCTTAGGATACGGTTACGTCAAATATAAAGCCAAACCATCTTTAAATGTAGGGTAGCATAGCTTGTGTATCTAGACCTAGAAATATTGCCACAAAGTCCCTTTGGTCCTCTTTGCAGCTAATTTAGGCCAAAAACGGCCAATATTAATAGGAAAATGTCCTGCCAAAACCCAGAGTGAACTACCACAGGTTGCTTTTTAAGATGGGTAAATCTGAAACTGGATATAACTGACAACAAAGGAGAGTATGCAGGTGTGCTTAAGGGTGTCATCAAAAAACCCATTGAACTTTATGAGCCTGCTACCTTGGAAATATAACTTTGGATGCTGCAAATTATGACTTGTAGGAAGCAAGAATCATGATAATTATATCATAATATACACATTTGTGCTATTAAAATGTACTGATAAAGCAAGGAAAGTTTGAAAACGTATTTATTTAAAGTATTTGTTTATATAATCATAATTTTTGCAAGTATTTTTCATATAAAAGCATATTGTTATTTGAGTTATTGTGTATTCTGACATTTTATTTTTCATCATGCATTTTTTTAATCTGTGGATTATCCTCTGTATAGATGTAGTCTTGGACATATGATTAATCTTAATGCAAGCTTTACTGCGAAACTGGTCTTATGTCAGATGATTAAGGTTCTATGTAATATGATGAATTATGAGACTTTTTTCACGTAGATTTTTTCATCTCTATAACTCTTGGTTGCTTCGATCACTCTTGCGCATTGTAAAACTAAGCTTGATCTCTCCTGCTTCTGTTTTTTCTGTTGTAGATGAGATCTCCAAGATGTGTGAGGTGGAAGACACTCCAGAACCGGTCAGTCCAACGCTGCTCAATGAGTCCACGGACACCTACTGCCAGACCGACTGCTGGCACCCTCTCCGCACCACCGTCCGAAAGCTAGAGTTCTGGGAAGATTTTAGCGCAGAGCTTATCGGAACCGGCTTCTTCTCCAAGGTCTACAAGGTAAGGGTTTTCTGTCAGTAATGAAGGAGCGAGACAAATTACTGTTTGGAGATTGAAAGTTTGCGAAAAATGCGCTAAAATTGCTAGAACGTCCCTAAGGTTGCATGTAATATAGGGACAGCACAGAATCTGAGTAAATAATCTGCCCTTTAGCTAAAGCGCACTGATTTAATCAAAGCTGTGAAAATGAGGCACATCAAGATCTCAGGCATTGAAACCTTCAAGATAAATGTTTTTGTTCCACCACCTTCTGCCTGCAAACGCTTTCCGTATCTCCAGTATAAGTAATTGTGGGATATTTTCTACCCACCCGAATTCTTTGCCAAAATGTTAAATAATCTTCTAATGATTTTGTCTGGAAGTCACGGCCCTGTTAGTCCTTACAACAGAACCTTACAGACATGACGTCTCTGTCGTCTCCTAAAAACAAGCTACGTCCTGCAGACAGTCTTTAACCCAACTAAGAAATACATGTTTACCGTCACGTACTGTCACCACCCTGTCAAGCTTAGATGATCTTGAAAACCTTCACAAACAAGAAAGTAACTAGATGGTTTAAAAAAAAAAAGCCTGTGGAAAGTATGGTAACCACATTTTTTATATGCTAACTTTTCTTGCTTTGCAAAATCGCTTTCGTGTTCCTTTAACCTCATAGTTTCAATAGTAAGAAGTCGAACAGGGTTTTGTTAAAAGTAATGTCAACGCTCATAGTGTGAAACGCTTGATATTATCTTAAAGGAAAGACTTCAGTGAGGGCTAAGATCACAGCGAAGCTTTACAATAGCAAAGCGATTAAACATAGATAACTTGTTTGATATCAGTGCACAGAATGTGGAAAAACTGTGACCATTCTCACACCGCGGGCCAAGTAATGAAAGCATTTATAAAGAACATTGTGTCCTAAAGGAGACATGTTCTGTACAGCATTAGCCCAGGCGAAAATAAGAGTGATGCTCCTTTTTGTTGTGAATATGTTGTTGTGAAGGAAAAACCGTTTCAGGAAATCCCTCCCGTTGAAACTCCCACTGCATGTACAGTATGTGACGCCCTCGCTTCTGAGTCAGTAATGATGTAATTCTCCCTCGCTCAGGTGATGCACGGAACCACGAAGAAGGTGATGGTAGTGAAGATCTATAAGAATGATGTGGATCAGAACAGCATCGTGAGGGAGATCAGTCTACTTCAGAAACTCTCCCACCCCAACATAGTGAGGTGAGCCGCCTCTGCGCACGCGATTAATCACTTCCATCAATCCCACGCCGGCCTGATGCTCAAAGCGCCCACTCAGAACGAGGAAAGAAAACAACTCTGACTCTGTCGGCCTAATACTGAGTAATACAACCCGACTGGGTTAAGATTTCCTGACCTTGAACAGAGGTAACCGGTGAAATGGCTGCTATTTAATTGGTGTTCTGATATTAAAAGCACTGTGAGACCTAAACACAGCCCTTGTTTTAGATACTGAGTTTTAGTAATGTTTGCTAATTATAATTAGTATTGCTTTTAAGTACGGATGATACTGGTTGGTTATCAAATATTTCTTATTATTATCATATTTTTTATTATCTATTATTATATTGTATTTTTATAATTTTTTATATTTTTAATTTAATTTTGCAACCCTAAATTCTAATATTTTATTTTTAGATTATCTTTCCTATCACTCACAAAAATTAATCTTCAAAAACATTAATCATTTAATAACACCATTAAAGTCTTACATGAATTTCCTTATGGATATCTATTTTCATACTGCGCTCCTGTAGCACTCAAAACAACTGATATTTGCAATTGTTGTAGTTTAGTTTTAATATATTTTGACTGTTATATATATTTTAGTGTCATGAAATATTTATTGCATACAAAATAAAAGTTTCTGTTTACATAATACATGATATACTGTGTATATTTATGTACATATAAATACAAACACATGCATGTATATATTTAAGAAAAATCTGTTTATATATTAAGTATATATAATATAATATAAAGTATATAAACATATGTAAATATTTTCAATAGATACACTATGTTTGTGTATTTATGTATACATAATAAATATACATTATGTAAACATTTATTTATTATCAGTATATATTACTGATAAATGTATTTATTAATTGATATTAATAACATCAAAGTAATGTTTTGGATCAGGCAGAATTTTTATATCCCTAAATGCTCATACTTAGGGTAACTAGCATTTAACCATCTGTATTCAGGCCATATCTTGAGATCATAATATCATAAAAATGTGGCCTCCTTTGACAACTACTTAGAGTTTGTATATGCAATTGCATAGCAACGCCCTTTTAACTGTACTTATATAACAGAGAGGCATTACTTTCATTTGGTTGAATATGTATTTGCAATATTATTTTGTTTCATGTATCAAATTGATCTCAAGTCTATATGAATGGTTATTTGCAGATTTATAAAGTTCACAAGCGCTGATGGCATGCTTTGTCATTCTGTCATTACCTATGCAAACTTTTAAACTTTGCATAATTCTCGGTTCTCAGCTAGATAAAGTAAAGTACTGTGATTTTCATCCTGTAGGTACCTGGGGATCTGTGTCAAGGAGAACAAGCTGTACCCAATTCTTGAGGTGGGTGGCAAGTTTTAGAAATTAGTTTTCACAATTCAGCATATCCAATCTCTCAACGTGTTGCCCAGAAAGTCTCATGACACAAGCAGTGACTCACCATTATATTTTTCTAACGTGTCGAGAGTATATAATTTCCTACAAAGAAAGAGTTTTTAACATTTAACATGCTGCAAAAGTGAGTTGCATTTTCACTCTGTAATCATAATCAAAGTGTTTTATAATCTCATGTCGTTCCCTCCTCCACCTAGTATGTGAGCGGAGGCTGTCTGGAGGAGCTGCTGGCCAGGCATGACGTCAACCTCTGCTGGAGAGAGAAGATCGAACTGGGCTGTGATATCAGCCGAGGAATGACCTATCTCCACTACAAGAACATCTACCACAGAGATCTCAACTCTAAGGTGAGGACGTGTGAGTTGGCAGACTTTAGGGATCAAAGTTGAGCAATTATGGGTAAGATATATTATGAAATTTCACCTCGCAGTGTTCAACCTCATTTGAAGGTGTGTGCCAAGAACGCACCTTGCATTTATATTAATTACTGACATTTGTAATGCCACTGCAGTGAAAGCTCTGCTAATGTTTTTTACGTCTAATGTCCTTTTAGCTTGCCTGACTTGACTGACTGGGAAAATGTGTTCAATGCATGATTCAGCGAGTACCGCGTATGCAGATTATACCTCAAATTTTAATGTTTAACTAGCACACTTTTCTCTTATAACCTATTTTTTTTATTGCTTAGGTACAGTTTAGTTTCTGATATTGTGAGATAAACGTATTATCTCCCATAATCTTACAAAGTGAAGATTAGCATACTTACACAGTATGACCCCAGTCATGCTTAAAATCTATAAAAACAACTCAAATTTAAGTAAAAACGAATTAAGCAAACGCTTGCTATACGTTTCCTAACTTAACTTGTTTTATCCATTACCTTTTAACCAACTAAAGTGAAGATAGTTCGGAAAAGGTTATTTGCTTATTTAAATACTTAATAATTGAATGCACTTATAAGTAGTGAGTGCGTAAAATATGTATTTGGCTTCAATTCACGTTGACAATTTGTGACAAATAGCACTCATGTTATTTTTTCAATGCGTGAACTCCGAGTGCTTGATAGTATCTTGAGTGAAAGGCTTTGGTTTCTGTTGATTTGCTTCAGTTGAGGTTTCCATTCAGCGTTTATGAACACAACAGCAGAGTGGTGGAACGTAGATAATGTCTTTAATACCAAACACACGGAACATTAAAAACTGTGCCACATGCCTCCGCTGTGACCATTCAAGGTATTTCAACATTTTTTTTGGTAAAGAACATTGTGTCCTGAAGGGAACGTGTTTTGTAAAGAAACAGGATCTACCCTGGGGAAAATAAGTGATGCTTCTTTTATGTAAGGATGCGTTCATAGAAATCCAGTGAAGGAAAAATCCAGGAAATGCTCATAACTTTATAAATAATACTGTTTTGTGTCAAGGGATGTAGTTTTCAAGTGAGAATACATTAGCTCAGACTTCAAATATGTGGTTTGTTTGAATTTTTTTTTAGAGAAATATTACTGTTATTGTGGGAACCCTGATATATTTTTTTCAGAATGATGAATAGAAAGTTCAGAGGAACACATTTGTTTAAATGATAAATCTTTAGCAACGCTATTAGTGTCACTTGTAATCAATTTAGTGTGTCCGCGTTAAATAAAAGCGACACCCTCACTCATACTGTTGAAATGACTGAAAGACAAGAATTATTAGGGTAACCTAATAAAGCTGTAAGCAGAGAAAGCAGTCATGGTCTTGACAGGTTAAACTGGGGCAGTTGCCAGGCTGCAGTGTTCAGTGAGCACAGGCCTGTGTGTTCGAACAGAGATGGGGAGGTCAGATCTTTATTATGCTAATGCTGTAGCCAGCGTTCACCATTCCATAAACTCCAGACTGCGGCTGATTTGCTAACCTTTTTTTCTCGTTTCCTTTCTTCTCGCTCTCATAAGAAATGACCCGCTGACTCCTGTCAACTGTCAAGCTTTTATGCGCTCGCCCTGCTCGCAACAAAAGCAGACATAACTTAGCCTTGTCAATTTTAAACAGTTTTTATATTTCAGAACTACACTTTTACGTGTCCATGTTAAAGTAAATTCGGTGCCACAATGCTACGTTGTTAACGTGATGTTAACTGGGGGTTGTTTACTGGCCCAGTGTAAGTCTGATGGATTTTTTCTCCTTTTTTTAGCTTTTTATTGTCCACCAGGAAAAGAAAGTACTCTCACTATCAAAAACTGAATAAGCCACATGTCCATAGCACATATATTGCTAGTTTTTATAGCCATTACACAGTGTGGAGGTAAAACGTTACTCGTTCTGTTGCATAACGTCAGGTTCACGTTTTCGCGCCAGAGGTTACATGTGATTGTTTAGCTTGTATAGCTTTTACTTAAAATACACGCACATGAAACCTCAGAGCTTGATACCAGAGCATGATAGCACGTTCTCATTGATGTGTATTGATGTATATCTGTACCTGATGCTCTGGTGAAAGACTACTGTGTGTGCCTCAAGTGGAGTTGAAGTCAGAGAGTTTGCTCTCATCTTTCTGCACATATTTTTCAATCATTTTGCATTTTACTCACTAATGTTAATGCTTTACTGATTAAACAAAATGCTTGTCATGTACAGCTTGTTTAATTAAAAGAACTCAAATAATAATAAATGAAGTTTACTTGATTACACACATTCACTGAGTGACATGGGCAAGAGAAGATTTAGTAAAACTCAAGTAAAAGTTACTTTTAGTGTACTAACAAAATTATGATAATTATGTATTTAATTATTAATAAACTCAGGGTGGCATTAGGGTATAGGGTATATAATATAAGTTAATTAACAATCAACGTTATTATTATTATATATTATAATAATTTTTTTCTATAATAATGCAATCCATTTATTATATTGTATATGTATTATTATACGTAATACTTTAATATTATTATGAATGAAATTAATATATCTGTAAACCTTATATATGATTCACTTTCATTTTCAATCTTTCTTTTTGACATTTTACATGCTGAATATGAAAATCACATCACTTTTTTTATGTATTAAAAAAAAAAAAAAAAAGTGCTCACAACTTATACAAGCTAATATATTGTTACCAATGCATAGAAATTACACAGTTACCAGTGAGTCGTCCAGAACTTCAGAGATGTACTTTGGATGATTTTTGTCTTTTATGTGTAATTCCACAGTGTTCTGGAATATTCCAGAAAGCACTTGAATATTACAGATTGTTAGAGAAACTTCTAGAATGCTCCCATCCTTGCAAAAGCCAAAAATCTTTAAAAAACACGTTTCGTAATTAATGATAGAAATGCCATTATTAACCTTACCAATATGCTGATTAAACATGGAGCCAAAAAATAAAGTGAAACTATTTTTGCAACCTTGTATATAATTAATACTTGATGTTTTCTTATTAACATTATTATATACTATTATGTATCATTACAGCAACTTTAAAGCTTGAGTCATGTGCTGATGACTGATAACTATTCATGACACACCATATTTAAATAATTGTAACCCATAAACCCATAAAATGTATGTTTTTTTTTTCTTAGGGGAAATCTAGAGGATTTTGTAATAGATATGTAGAATGAAAGAAAATCTCTTAATGCTCAATCTTCCTGTGGACCAATACTGCCATCTTGTGGCACAATACTATAATTGTGCTGCTTTTTGTTTGGAAAAATTGATATCAAAATATCTCGGTAATCTAATAGCAAGAAAAACCTTCCTTATACTTTTTTACTTTGATTACTTTGGCTTGGTTTCTTTCCTCATACCACACTGATAATACCTTAGATAATATTTTCAATCTTATGGGACGTACTACATGTGGAATCTGTTTTTTTTTGTCGATCCAGAACTGCCTGATCAGAGTGACCCCGCGTGGCAGGGAGGCCGTGGTCACTGACTTCGGCCTGGCCAGAGAAGTGGGGGATCTGCCTGCAAATGAACCCGACAGGAAGTTGTCTCTGGTGGGGTCGGCCTTCTGGATGGCGCCTGAAATGCTTAGAGGAGAGCCGTACGACCGCAAGGTGCTGAGAACAGAACGTTGTAAAATGAGAAAAGTGTAAAACAGAACAGTCGGATAGTCTTTTTTTTCCTCCCAAAATGTAATTAGTATTGACAGATTTCGCATTAAGAAACATAACCTTCTGAATTTGCATTTTAATTAAAAACTCGATTTCTGATTTGATGCCAACCTTAATAGGTTAGGGCTGAGGTACAGATTTGGAAAGTCATTTATAATGAGTAACAGATACAATAAACTGAGCTGTTTTTGCTTCATATATATATATTAGAGAGAGAGAGAGAGCTGGCGCAGGTGCCATTGGAGACTGAACCGTTTTCCTCTGTTCAATCATAGGTTGATGTCTTCTCCTTTGGGATCATGTTGTGTGAGATCTTAGCAAGAATCCCTGCCGACCCAGAAGTGCTGCCCAGGACAAAGGTAAACATACAAAGAAAACACATTCACGCACGCAATTGAATACCACTTCTTCATGTACACTGTATCTTTACGCAGGATGCATAATTTAGCACTCGCACTAGCTCTGGGACGATTACATACAATCTGTGAGAGAGGCTTGTTATGTCGCGAGAATTAATATGCTTCTCTTTCCTGCATTGGGGATGAAAGTAAGGTCAGACAGAGTGATTGCGCTCTGGTGTACAGCAGTGTGGTCATTTACACTTCATTAATGCTGACGGACAGCCGATGATGTCTGGAGGGAAGAGAGCGGATAGATCTGATCTGGGTCAAGGGAACCATCGCACGGACATTTACATGCTTTAGTATGGATTTATTCATCGCGCTCCTCTGTCGCATCAAGGATAATGATATTCTGGTCAATCTATATTTTCACTTTACTTGTTAATATACTGTATGCATGAGACTGAAGACACGTGGTTTTCACGTATTAGTTTCACGTTTTAGTTTTTGAAAGAAGTGTCTTACGCTCATCATACCTGCATTTATTACATTAAAAAAGTAAAGTGAAATTTGCTTTGACCTTCATAAGTGCAATAAGGTTTTTGTGTACTTTTTAGTGGTATATAGCTATGTTTAAAGTGATTTGCATTTTATCATTTCCAGCTGAAGTTGTTTTTTATATAGTTAGATTCTTCAAATTTTCTGGTGAGATTTAATTTATTATTAGGGACCGTGTTGCAGTTTTTGATGAAGTATAGTTTGTAAAGTTTGTGTTGCAATTTTAAGGTGAAATATAGTTTATAAGGTCTTTAGTAATTTTGTGATATAATCATAGTTTATGTTGCAATTTTGTTGCAAAGGGGTTTCGTATAATTTTCTAGTAAAATCATAAAATTGTTGCAGTTTTGTGGTGAAATATTTGTCTTAAATTTTTGTGATAAAATATAAATTGTTTCTAAAGTTTGTGCTGCAATTATATGGTGAAATATATTTTGTAAAGAGTACAATTTAATGCCCCAGTTATTATTTTGAAAATGTCCTCTAATGCAGTGAATGCAAACATCCTGTTTTAAGTTTTAAATCTGAAAGTGCACCGTGTATAAAGCTAATGTCTCTCAAAAGAAAGTGTTGACTCTGAATCATCAAAACAAGTCCCAAGGGTCCCTGTATCTTTTGGTCATTCAATTTTCCTTTCCGATTTTTTTGGGGGGAGATTTAAAAAAAAAAAAGAATGGACACAAACACCCCTACTTCTCATGTAAATGACTACATCATAAAAAAAAGGGGACGATTATGTTTTCTAGTGATTTTATTTTTTGTTATTTGAAATATAAAATGAAAAACGTCAGTTTTTTAACCATGAAATATAGTTTGTAAAATGTTTCATATAATTTTTTTGGGGATAAAATTTGTATTAAAACTTTTTAAGTGAAATTTAGATTGTAAAGTTTGTGCTGCAATTTTCTGGTGAGACATAGTTTAGATTTGGGTAAAATTGTAAAGTTTGACTTGAATAGTTTGCAAAGTGTTATCTTGCAGTGTTATTGTGAAATATGGTTTGTTTGTAAAATATGCATTGTTTATCATAGACATCATACTTTGCATTTTGTCATTTAAGCTTGCACTACACTTCCTCAGTCA